>NW_022261980.1:15854292-15883243 GCF_002021735.2 Oncorhynchus kisutch
GAGCCCTGCCCTACAGGGCAGTATCTGTCCAGGAACAGGGTTGGAGAGCCCTGCCCTACAGGACAGTATCTGTCCAGGAACAGGGTTGGAGAGCCCTGCCCTACGGGACAGTATCTGTCCAGGAACAGGGTTGGAGAGCCCTGCCCTACGGGACAGGATCTGTCCAGGAACAGGGTTGGAGAGCCCTGCCCTACAGGACAGTATCTCTCCAGGAACAGGGTTGGAGAGCCCTGCCCTACAGGACAGTATCTCTCCAGGAACAGGGTTGGAGAGCCCTGCCCTACAGGACAGTATCTCTCCAGGAACAGGGTTGGAGAGCCCTGCCCTACAGGACAGTATCTCTCCAGGAACAGGGTTGGAGAGCCCTGCCCTACAGGACAGTATCTGTCCAGGAACAGGGTTGGAGAGCCCTGCCCTACAGGACAGTATCTGTCAGGAACAGGGTTGGAGAGCCCTGCCCTACAGGACGTATCTGTCCAGGAACAGGGTTGGAGAGCCCTGCCCTACGGGACAGGATCTGTCCAGGAACAGGGTTGGAGAGCCCTGCCCCTACAGGACAGTATCTCTCCAGGAACAGGGTGGAGAGCCCTGCCCTACAGGACAGTATCTCTCCAGGAACAGGGTTGGAGAGCCCTGCCCTTACGGGACAGGATCTGTCCAGGAACAGGGTGGAGAGCCCTGCCCTACAGGACAGTATCTCTCCAGGAACAGGGTTGGAGAGCCCTGCCCTACAGGACAGTATCTCTCCAGGAACAGGGTTGGAGAGCCCTGCCCTACAGGACAGTATCTCTCCAGGAACATGGTTGGAGAGCCCTGCCCTACAGGACAGTATCTCTCCAGGAACAGGGTTGGAGAGCCCTGCCCTACAGGACAGTATCTCTCCAGGAACAGGGTTGGAGAGCCCTGCCCTACAGGACAGTATCTCTCCAGGAACAGGGTTGGAGAGCCCTGCCCTACAGGACAGTATCTCTCCAGGAACAGAGTTGGAGAGCCCTGCCCTACAGGACAGTATCTCTCCAGGAACAGGGTTGGAGAGCCCTGCCCTACGGGACAGTATCTCTCAGGAACAGGGTTGGAGAGCCCTGCCCTACAGGACAGTATCTCTCCAGGAACAGGGTTGGAGAGCCCTGCCCTACAGGACAGTTATCTCTCCAGGAACAGGGTTGGAGAGCCCTGCCCTACAGGATAGTATCTCTCAGGAACAGGGTTGGAGAGCCCTGCCCTACAGGACAGTATCTCTCCAGGAACAGGGTTGGAGAGCCCTGCCCTACAGGACAGTATCTGTCCAGGAACAGGGTTTAGAGCCCTGCCCTACAGGACAGTATCTCTCCAGGAACAAGAGTTGGAGAGCCCTGCCCTACAGGACAGTATCTCTCCAGGAACAGGGTTGGAGAGCCCTGCCCTACAGGACAGTATCTCTCAGGAACATGGTTGGAGAGCCCTGCCCTACAGGACAGTATCTCTCCAGGAACATGGTTGGAGAGCCCTGCCCTACAGGACAGTATCTCTCCAGGAACAGGGTTGGAGAGCCCTGCCCTACAGGACAGTATCTCTCCAGGAACAGGGTTGGAGAGCCCTGCCCTACAGGACAGTATCTCTCCAGGAACAGGGTTGGAGAGCCCTGCCCTACAGGACAGTATCTCTCCAGGAACAGGGTTGGAGAGCCCTGCCCTACAGGACAGTATCTCTCCAGGAACAGAGTTGGAGAGCCCTGCCCTACAGGACAGTATCTCTCCAGGAACAGGGTTGGAGAGCCCTGCCCTACGGGACAGTATCTCTCCAGGAACAGGGTTGGAGAGCCCTGCCCTACAGGACAGTATCTCTCCAGGAACAGGGTTGGAGAGCCCTGCCCTACAGGATAGTATCTCTCCAGGAACAGGGTTGGAGAGCCCTGCCCTACAGGACAGTATCTCTCCAGGAACAGGGTTGGAGAGCCCTGCCCTACAGGACAGTATCTGTCCAGGAACAGGGTTTTAGAGCCCTGCCCTACAGGACAGTATCTCTCCAGGAACAGAGTTGGAGAGCCCTGCTCTACAGGACAGTATCTGTCCAGGAACAGGGTTGGAGAGCCCTGCCCTACGGGACAGGATCTGTCCAGGAACAGGGTTGGAGAGCCCTGCCCTACAGGACAGGATCTGTCCAGGAACAGGGTTGGAGAGCCCTGCCCTACAGGACAGTATCTCTCCAGGAACAGGGTTGGAGAGCCCTGCCCTACAGGACAGTATCTCTCCAGGAACAGGGTTGGAGAGCCCTGCCCTACAGGGCAGGATCTTGTTAGCACTATTATTTAGCTTCGCATTTAGTTTGTTGTTTTGTTGTTTTTTGTTCGGTGATCATTTAATAAAGGAAGGAAAATGTACACCTATCACGCTACACCTTGGTCCACTCACAACTGGTTTAAACCCCCTGAACGTTGTGATTAGACAATATGGAAGGTGTTGTGTATGAGTATGTGGTGAATTGTATTTCTGAGTGTGTGTAATGTGTCATTCACCCCACCTGCAGGGCTGGAGATTGTGACGATGCGTCCCTTGGCCTGACGCAGCAGAGGCAGGAATGTCTTGGTGACGTTCAGAGTCCCAAAGAAGTTCACCTCCATACAGCCACGGTAGTTAGACATCAGAGACAACTCTGCATCCCCGAAGTTAACACATACTCCTGCATTATTCACCAAACCCCACAGGCCTAGAGAGAGAGAGACAGAGAGACAGAGAGAAAGAGAGTCAGAGAGACAGAGAGGCAGAGAGAGGCAGAGAGTCAGAGAGACAGAGAGTCAGAGAGACAGAGAAAGAGACAGAGAGTTGAACCCGGAGAAGAGTCCCCTAAGCAAGCTGGTCCTGGGGCTCTGTTCTCAAACACGAACAGACCCCACAGAGCCAAACACAATTACACCCAACCAAATCAGGAGAAAAAAAAAGATAATTACTTAACACATTGGAAAGAATTAACAAAAAAACTGAGCAAACTAGAATGCTATTTGGCCCTAAACAGAGAGTACACAGCGGCAGAATACCTGACCACTGTGACTGACCCAAACTTAAGGAAAGCATTGACTATGTACAGACTCAGTGAGCATAGCCTTGCTATTGAGAAAGGCCGCCGTAGGCAGACATGGCTCTAGATACCTCTGCCTAAACAAATGTCAATTCCAGAGACTAGAGCATCTTGTTTAATCCTCTTCATTACTCGGAGTGCTAACAGCACCCGGCTCTGTGTTGTGTGTGCTGTTTGCAGCCAAGTGAAACATGAAGCTGACCCTTGATTGCCAGCCAGCCCCCCACACAGCCCACCCAGGAGATAGAGTGTTTGACCTTTAATTCAAGTTCTTTGATTACATCCTCCTCTGATACACACCCACACTAGTGGTCTCTCTCTCTCTCTCTCTCTCTCTCTCTCTCTCTCTCCTCTCTCTCTCCTCTCTCTCTCTCTCTCTCTCTCTCTCTCTCTCTCTCTCTCTCGCTCTCGCTCTCGCTCTCGCTCTCTCTATACCATATAGGAGATAGGGTGTCATTAGGTCAGTATAACATATAGGAGATAGGGTGTCATTAGGTCAGGACTCCATATAGGAGACAGGGTTGTCATTAGGTCAGGACTCCATATAGGAGACAGGGTGTCATTAGGTCAGGACTCCATATAGGAGACAGGGTGTCATTAGGTCAGGACTCCATATAGGAGACAGGGTGTCATTAGGTCAGGACTCCATATAGGAGACAGGGTGTCATTAGGTCAGGACTCCATATAGGAGATAGGGTGTCATTAGGTCAGGACTCCATATAGGAGACAGGGTGTCATTAGGTCAGGACTCCATATAGGAGACAGGGTGTCATTAGGTCAGGACTCCACATAGGAGATAGGGTGTCATTAGGTCAGGACTCCATATAGGAGATAGGGTGTCATTAGGTCAGTATAACATATAGGAGATAGGGTGTCATTAGGTCAGGACTCCATATAGGAGACAGGGTGTCATTAGGTCAGGACTCCATATAGGAGACAGGGTGTCATTAGGTCAGGACTCCATATAGGAGACAGGGTGTCATTAGGTCAGGACTCCATATAGGAGACAGGGTTGTCATTAGGTCAGGACTCCATATAGGAGACAGGGTGTCATTAGGTCAGGACTCCATATAGGAGATAGGGTGTCATTAGGTCAGGACTCCATATAGGAGACAGGGTGTCATTAGGTCAGGACTCCATATAGGAGACAGGGTGTCATTAGGTCAGGACTCCATATAGGAGACAGGGTGTCATTAGGTCAGGACTCCATATAGGAGACAGGGTGTCATTAGGTCAGGACTCCATATAGGAGACAGGGTGTCATTAGGTCAGGACTCCATATAGGAGATAGGGTGTCATTAGGTCAGGACTCCATATAGGAGACAGGGTGTCATTAGGTCAGGACTCCATATAGGAGATAGGGTGTCATTAGGTCAGGACTCCATATAGGAGACAGGGTGTCATTAGGTCATTAGGTCCTTGGAGACAGGGTGTCATTAGGTCATTAGGTCCTTGTGTGTGTGTGTGTGTGTGTGTGTGTGTGTGTGTGTGTGTGTGTGTGTGTGTGTGTGAATACCTGCACGGATGTGTATCTGTGTGTATGGGGCCCTACGTCTCTTACCTCTGAGGCCCAGTTTGGCCTTGGTGTCTAGAAGAGCCTGTTGGACCTGCTGTGGCTGGGTGATGTCCACCTGTAGCAGGGTGAGACGAGGGGAGCAGGTCTTCTGGAGCTCCCTGGCTCCCTCACCACACAGATCCAACACCGTAGCAAACACCTCAAAACCCTGGGCGTCCAGACGCCGCGCTGCAGCCTTCCCGAAGCCTGTGTCACATCCTGGCAAGAAAGGGAGGGAACGGCAGGTCGGTGACTGTGATACTGCTAATCCAAGGAAGGATCATCAACGAAGATAATCAAAGGGTACTGAAGAGGAGGAGGAGGAGAAGAGAGAGAGAGAGAGAGAGGAGAGAGAGAGGAGAGAGAGGGAGAGAGAGGAGAGAGAGAGGGAGAGGGAGAGAGAGAAGGGAGAGGAGGAGAGAGGAGAGAGAGAGAGAGAGAGAGAGAGAGAGAGAGGAGAGAGAGAGAGAGAAGAGAGAGGAGAGAGGAGAGAGAGTGAGAGAGATGAGAGAGGAGAGAGAGAGGAGAGAGAGAGAGAGAGAGAGCAGTAGTACGTGGGGTCACAGTCATTCTGTAAACTATGGAAGAACAGGAAATTCTACAGTACAAGTCAAGCCATGACCTGTGGACCCTAGGCAGCCGTCCTCTCACATAGAATCAAGGAATCGAATTCAGATCAGGGAGTAGAACCTCTATGCTCTCCACACTATCTACGTTCTACAACAACAAAAATTGGCAATGTTAATGTTTCACGCTGACCTTTACAAGATCCACAAATGCCAGATATTCCCAAGAATGAAATATCATGCCAAGGTACCAAACCAAACATTTGGTGAATCACTTAATAACTACTATAAAACCACAACTCAATACAGAGGTAGAGTTGACAAGCTTCTGGGACGTTTCTACTCAAAATGTTTTTAAAAAATCACAGATTGATGGGTTTAGGATTGTGCTCCGTTATCTGTATGAAAAACACTCAGTCGGTGAAATGTCATGGGGGGTGTGATACGAATCTCCTCCCGGCTTCAGTCGCGGTAACAGCCACCGTTTTGACATCAACTGTCTATCGTGGTCTATAAAACACATTTAATGATCTCTGTTGTTGTTGTTTTTTACAAACTTCCTGAAATATCTAAACAGAAGGTGGCGTGAGAACGCAGGAATGTAGGAATGGAATGGAACACGTGGAGTAGAGAGAGAGAGAGGGGGGAGACGGCGTGGAGGGGAGACGGCGTGGAGGGGAGACGGCGTGGAGGGGAGACGGTGTGGAGGGGAGACGGCGTGGAGGGGAGAGAGAGAGGGGGGAGACGGTGTGGAGGGGAGACGGCGTGGAGGGGAGACGGCGTGGAGGGGAGACGGTGTGGAGGGGAGACAGCGTGGAGGGGAGACGGCGTGGAGGAGAGACGGCGTGGAGGGGAGACGGCGTGGAGGGGAGACGGCGTGGAGGGGAGACGGCGTGGAGGAGAGAGAGAGAGAGAGGGGAGACGGCGTGGAGGGGAGACGGTGTGGAGGGGAGACGGCGTGGAGGAGAGAGAGAGAGAGGGGAGACGGCGTGGAGGGGAGACGGCGTGGAGGAGAGACGGTGTGGAGGGGAGACAGCGTGGAGGAGAGAGAGAGAGGGGGGAGACGGCGTGGAGGGGAGAGAGAGAGGGGAATTGAACTGTCTTTACAGCGGTTCTTTCCATTACTGACTGATTACTGGTTAAACTAGTGAACCTTTAACCCGAGGAAGTTGACCAATCACTGAGGTCCGCCTCCCAAATGGCACCCTATTTCAGATTTAGTGCACTACTTTTAACCGGAGCCCTATATACTCTGGTCAAAAGTAGTGCACTATATAGGGAATAGGACTCTGGTCTATAGTAGTACCACTATATAGGGAATAGGGCTCTGGTCTATAGTAGTACCACTATATAGGGAATAGGGCTCTGGTCTATAGTAGTACCACTATATAGGGAATAGGGCTCTGGTCTATAGTAGTACCACTATATAGGGAATAGGACTCTGGTCTATAGTAGTAACACTATATAGGGAATAGGGCTCTGGTCTATAGTAGTACCACTATATAGGGAATAGGGCTCTGGTCTATAGTAGTACCACTATATAGGGAATAGGACTCTGGTCTATAGTAGTACCACTATATAGGGAATAGGGCTCTGGTCTATAGTAGTGTACTATATAGGGAATAGGGCTCTGGTCTATAGTAGTACCACTATATAGGGAATAGGGCTCTGGTCTATAGTAGTGCACTACATAGGGAATAGGGCTCTGGTCTAAAGTAGTACCACTATATAGGGAATAGGGCTCTGGTCTATAGTAGTGCACTACATAGGGAATAGGGCTCTGGTCTATAGTAGTACCACTATATAGGGAATAGGGCTCTGGTCTATAGTAGTACCACTATATAGGGAATAGGGCTCTGGTCTATAGTAGTACCACTATATAGGGAATAGGGTGCCATTTTGAGAAGCCTCAGTGATTGGCTCAGCTCTCATGCAGAATGGTGAAAACGAGACGCCTTGGGAACTCAGCCAACCCACATGGTGTGAAGCAATAGACAGTCCGAGGTTTTCGTCAAGAAACATACAAGAAAAAATATATATTTCCCGAAACAAATCACAGCCATTCGGGACCCATTTTGTAATAAATATGCACTCGTGTAATTTCTGATACTCACAGAGGGACATTTTCGATCGATTTCAGCAACAACAAGACTTAAAACATTGGACTGGCAGACAGACAGAAACGGATTGGATCCATCTGTGAGACAGTGTAAGGGTCCCAAATGATACCCTATTCCCTATTTGGTGCACTACTTTGGACCAGAGCCCTATGGCACCCTATTCCCTATATCGTGCACTACTTTGGACCAGAGCCCTATGGAGATAGGGAGCCATCTGAGAGGCAGACGAGGTCTCCTGGTAACAGTTACTGCAGCACTAACAAAGCTGTTGTAAGAGACGCCAAGCCACACAGCTTGCCTCGCCTTGGCCACAGGGCACACTCCTCCTCTTTCACCTTCATCTCCCTCTCTCCCTGTCTTCCTCTGTCCCTCCTCTCCTTTCACCTGCATCTCCCTCTCTCCCTGTCTTCCTCTGTACCTCCTCCACTTTCACCTTCATCTCCCTCTCTCCCTGTTGTCCTCTGTCCCTCCTCTCCTTCCACCTTCATCTCCCTCTCTCCCTGTCTTCCTCTCTCCCTCCTCCTCTTTCACCTTCATCTCCCTCTCTCCCTGTTGTCCTCTGTCCCTCCTCTCCTTTCACCTGCATCTCCCCCGTCTCCCTGTCTTCCTCTGTCCTTCCTCCTCTTTCACCTTCATCTCCCTCTCTCCCTGTTGTCCTCTGTCCCTCCTCTCCTTCCACCTTCATCTCCCTCTCTCCCTGTTGTCCTCTGTCCCTCCTCTCCTTTCACCTGCATCTCCCTCTCGCCCTGTTGTCCTCTGTCCCTCCTCTCCTTCCACCTGCATCTCCCTCTCTCCCTGTCTTGCTCTGTCCCTCCTCACCTTCCTCCTCCCCTTTCACCTGCATCTTGAGTGAGGAGAGGCACTGAACCGACACACACAGTCTCTGGTGTTAATGACACTTCCATGATCTCCCCTTTCCTCCTCCTTCCACTCTCCTCTCTCCTATCTCCTCCCTCCTCTCTCCTCTCTCCTATCTCCTCCCTCCTCCCTACTCATTCCTCCCACCTCCCTCTTCCTCCCTCCCTTCATCTCCCTCCCTTCTCCTCCCTTCATCCCTCGGATGCTCCTACAAACCTGTTATCTCAGTCGAAGGGGAGGGGGGGGGGGTTATGTCGTGCTGCTTTAAAAACCCTTCTTCCTCTCTTAAAAACAAACAGATGAGGTGTTTTGAGGCTGAGTTCCTCTATAAAGCACTTTGTGAAAACGGCTGATGTAAAAAGGGCTTTAGAAATACATGTGATTGATTGATCTTAGAACAGATCTTAGAACAGATCGTAGAACAGATCTTAGAACAGATCTTAGAACAGATCTCAGAACAGAACTTATAACAGATCTTAGAACATATCCTAGAACTTATAACAGATCTTAGAACATATCCTAGAACTTATAACAGATCTTAGAACATATCCTAGAACTTATAACAGATCTTAGAACAGATCTTAAAACAGATCTTAGAACAGATCTTAGAACAGATCTTAGAACAGAACTTAGAACAGATCTTAGAACAGATCTTAGAACAGAACTTAGAACAGATCTTAGAACATATCCTAGAACTTATAACAGATCTTAGAACAGATCGTAGAACAGATCTCAGAACAGAACTTAGAACAGATCTTAGAACATATCCTAGAACTTATAACAGATCTTAGAACAGATCGTGGGAACAGATCTCAGAACAGAACTTAGAACAGATCTTAGAATAGATCTTAGAACAGATCTTAGAACAGATCTCAGAACAGAACTTAGAACAGATCTTAGAACATATCCTAGAACTTATAACAGATCTTAGAACAGATCGTAGAACAGATCTAATCTTAGAACAGATCTTAGAACAGATCTCAGAACAGAACTTAGAACAGATCTTAGAACATATCCTAGAACTTAGAACAGATCTTAGAACAGATCGTAGAACAGATCTCAGAACGGATCTTAGAACAGATCTTATAACAGATCGTATAACAGATCTTAGAACGGATCTTAGAACAGATCTTATAACAGATCGTATAACAGATCTTAGAACAGATCTGTCCTGGCCTTGTCCTGGTCGTGTCCTGACCATGTCCTGGTCGTATCCTGGCCGTGTCCTATCCCGTGTCCTGGCCGTGTCCTGGCCGTGTCCTGGTCGTGTCCTGGCCGAGTCCTGGCTGTGTCCTGGTCGTGTCCTGGTCGTGTCCTGACCGTGTCCTGGCCGTGTCCTACCCCGTGTCCTGGCCGTGTCCTGGTCGTGTCCTGGCCGTGTCCTGGCCTTGTCCTGGTCGTGTCCTGACCGTGTCCTGGCCGTGTCCTATCCCGTGTCCTGGCCGTGTCCTGGTCGTATCCTGGCCGTGTCCTATCCCGTGTCCTGGTCGTATCCTGGCCGTGTCCTATCCCATGTCCTGGCCGTGTCCTGGCCGTGTCCTATCCCGTGTCCTGACCGTGTCCTGGTCGTATCCTGGCCGTGTCCTATCCCATGTCCTGGTTGTGTCCTGGCCGTTTCCTATCCGTGTCCTGGTCGTATCCTGGCCGTGTCCTATCCCGTGTCCTGGTCGTGTCCTGGTCGTGTCCTGGCCGTGTCCTATCCCATGTCCTGGCCGTGTCCTGGCCGTGTCCTATCCCATGTCCTGGTCGTGTCCTGGCCGTGTCCTGGCCGTGTTCTATCCCATGTCCTATCCCATGTCCTGGTCGTATCCTGGCCGTGTCCTATCCCATGTCCTGGCTGTGTCCTGGTCGTATCCTGGCCGTGTCCTGGCCGTGTCCTATCCCATGTCCTGGCCGTGTCCTGGTCGTATCCTGGCCGTGTCCTATCCCATGTCCTGGCCGTGTCCTGGTCGTATCCTGGCCGTGTCCTATCCCGTGTCCTGGCCGTGTCCTGGCCGTGTCCTGGCCGTGTCCTATCCCATGTCCTGGCCGTGTACTGGTCGTGTCCTGGCCGTGTCCTATCCCATGTCCTGGCCGTGTCCTGGTCATTGTCTAGACCTTGTCCTGACCGTGTCCTGGTCGTGTCCTGGTCATTGTCTAGACCTTGTCCTGCAGGTACGTAGGTATGTATTTGCTGTAACTAACACCACCTGACCGTGTCCTGGTCATGTCCTATCCCGTATCCTGACCGTGTCCTGGTCGTGTCCTATCCCGTGTCCTGACCGTGTCCTGGTCGTGTCCTGGTCGTGTCCTGGTCGTGTCCTGGCCGTGTCCTATCCCATGTCCTGGCCGTGTCCTGGTCATTGTCTAGACCTTGTCCTGACCGTGTCCTGGTCGTGTCCTGGTCATTGTCTAGACCTTGTCCTGCAGGTATGTAGGTATGTATTTGCTGTAACTAACACCACCTGACCGTGTCCTGGTCATGTCCTATCCCGTATCCTGACCGTGTCCTGGTCGTGTCCTATCCCGTGTCCTGACCGTGTCCTGGTCGTGTCCTGGTCGTGTCCTGGCCGTGTCCTGCAGGTACGTAGGTGTGTATTTCTTGTAACTAACACCACCTGGCAGTGAACAGTGATTATATAAAGAGAATGTACTATTGTGGTGTGTATGTGTGTGTGTGCGTGTGTGGATATTTATGTTATATTTCTGGAAGCAGGTTTCTCTGTATCTCTCTCCTTGGGACTCGGGAACACTGGACCTCCTCCAAGCAAATGAGGGAAGGAGGGAGTCAACAGCCCAGAGCCCAGCCGACTGACGGAGCAGGAAGGAGGGAGTCAACAGCCCAGAGCCCAGCTGACTGACAGAGCAGAGAAGGAGAGAGTCAACAGCCCAGAGCCCAGCCGACTGACGGAGCAGGAAGGAGAGAGTCAACAGCCCAGAGCCCAGCCGACTGACGGAGCAGGAAGGAGGGAGTCAACAGCCCAGAGCCCAGCTGACTGACAGAGCAGAGAAGGAGAGAGTCAACAGCCCAGAGCCCAGCCGACTGACGGAGCAGGAAGGAGAGAGTCAACAGCCCAGAGCCCAGCCGACTGACGGAGCAGGAAGGAGGGAGTCAACAGCCCAGAGCCCAGCTGACTGACAGAGCAGAGAAGGAGGGAGTCAACAGCCCAGAGCCCAGCTGACTGATGGAGCAGGAAGGAGTGAAGGAGGGAGTAAACAGCCCAGAGCCCAGCCGACTGACGGAGCAGGGAAGGAGGGAGTCAACAGCCCAGAGCCCAGCTGACTGATGGAGCAGGAAGGAGTGAAGGAGGGAGTAAACAGCCCAGAGCCCAGCCGACTGACGGAGCAGGAAGTAGTGAAGGAGGGAGTCAACAGCCCAGAGCCCAGCCGACTGATGGAGCAGGAAGGAGTGAAGGAGGGAGTAAACAGCCCAGAGCCCAGCCGACTGACGGAGCAGGAAGTAGTGAAGGAGGGAGTCAACAGCCCAGAGCCCAGCCGACTGACGGAGCAGGAAGGAGTGAAGGAGGGAGTAAACAGCCCAGAGCCCAGCTGACTGACGAGCAGGGAAGGAGGGAGTCAACAGCCCAGAGCCCAGCTGACTGACGGAGCAGGGAAGGAGGGAGTCAACAGCCCAGAGCCCAGCCGACTGATGGAGCAGGAAGGAGTGAAGGAGGGAGTCAACAGCCCAGAGCCCAGCCGACTGACGGAGCAGGAAGTAGTGAAGGAGGGAGTCAACAGCCCAGAGCCCAGCCGACTGACGGAGCAGAGAAGGAGAGAGTCAACAGCCCAGAGCCCAGCTGACTGACGGAGCAGGGAAGGAGGGATTCAACAGCCCAGAGCCCAGCTGACTGACGGAGCAGGGAAGGAGTGA
This sequence comes from Oncorhynchus kisutch, assembly GCF_002021735.2. Taxonomy (NCBI): domain Eukaryota; kingdom Metazoa; phylum Chordata; class Actinopteri; order Salmoniformes; family Salmonidae; genus Oncorhynchus; species Oncorhynchus kisutch. Next base: position 15,866,296 of record NW_022261980.1, read on the forward strand.
AGGAGAGAGTCAGTTAGAGCCCAGCCGACTGACGGAGCAGGAAGGAGTGAAGGAGGGAGTCAACAGCCCAGAGCCCAGCCGACTGACGGAGCAGAGAAGGAGAGAGTCAACAGCCCAGTGCCCAGCTGACTGACGGAGCAGGGAAGGAGGGAGTCAACAGCCCAGAGCCCAGCCGACTGATGGAGCAGGAAGGAGTGAAGGAGGGAGTCAACAGCCCAGAGCCCAGCCGACTGACGGAGCAGGAAGTAGTGAAGGAGGGAGTCAACAGCCCAGAGCCCAGCCGACTGACGGAGCAGGAAGTAGTGAAGGAGGGAGTCAACAGCCCAGAGCCCAGCTGACTGATGGAGCAGGAAGGAGTGAAGGAGGGAGTCAACAGCCCAGAGCCCAGCTGACTGACGGAGCAGGGAAGGAGGGAGTCAACAGCCCAGAGCCCAGCCGACTGACGGAGCAGGGAAGGAGGGAGTCAACAGCCCAGAGCCCAGCCGACTGATGGAGCAGGAAGGAGTGAAGGAGGGAGTCAACAGCCCAGAGCCCAGCTGAATGACAGAGCAGGGAAGGAGGGAGTCAACAGCCCAGAGCCCAGCCGACTGATGGAGCAGGAAGGAGTGAAGGAGGGAGTCAACAGCCCAGAGCCCAGCTGACTGACGGAGCAGGGAAGGAGGGAGTCAACAGCCCAGAGCCCAGCCGACTGATGGAGCAGGAAGGAGTGAAGGAGGGAGTCAACAGCCCAGAGCCCAGCCGACTGACGGAGCAGGAAGTAGTGAAGGAGGGAGTCAACAGCCCAGAGCCCAGCCGACTGACGGAGCAGAGAAGGAGAGAGTCAACAGCCCAGAGCCCAGCTGACTGACGGAGCAGGGAAGGAGGGATTCAACAGCCCAGAGCCCAGCTGACTGACGGAGCAGGGAAGGAGTGAAGGAGAGAGTCAGTTAGAGCCCAGCCGACTGACGGAGCAGGAAGGAGTGAAGGAGGGAGTCAACAGCCCAGAGCCCAGCCGACTGACGGAGCAGAGAAGGAGAGAGTCAACAGCCCAGTGCCCAGCTGACTGACGGAGCAGGGAAGGAGGGAGTCAACAGCCCAGAGCCCAGCCGACTGATGGAGCAGGAAGGAGTGAAGGAGGGAGTCAACAGCCCAGAGCCCAGCCGACTGACGGAGCAGGAAGTAGTGAAGGAGGGAGTCAACAGCCCAGAGCCCAGCCGACTGACGGAGCAGGAAGTAGTGAAGGAGGGAGTCAACAGCCCAGAGCCCAGCTGACTGATGGAGCAGGAAGGAGTGAAGGAGGGAGTCAACAGCCCAGAGCCCAGCTGACTGACGGAGCAGGGAAGGAGGGAGTCAACAGCCCAGAGCCCAGCCGACTGACGGAGCAGGGAAGGAGGGAGTCAACAGCCCAGAGCCCAGCCGACTGATGGAGCAGGAAGGAGTGAAGGAGGGAGTCAACAGCCCAGAGCCCAGCTGAATGACAGAGCAGGGAAGGAGGGAGTCAACAGCCCAGAGCCCAGCCGACTGATGGAGCAGGAAGGAGTGAAGGAGGGAGTCAACAGCCCAGAGCCCAGCTGACTGACGGAGCAGGGAAGGAGGGAGTCAACAGCCCAGAGCCCAGCTGACTGACGGAGCAGAGAAGGAGAGAGTCAACAACAGTGTCTGACCTCTAACAGTGAACGTGCTGCACTATATAAGGAATAAGGTGTAATTTGGGATCAGATTTTAGTGAGAGCTTTAAACCACAGATCCCAGATCCCAGATCAGCTTTAGGAATAAGGTGTAATTTGGGATCAGATTCTAGTGAGAGCTTTAAACCACAGATCCCAGATCAGCTTTAGGAATATGGTGTAATTTGGGATCAGATTCTAGTGAGAGCTTTAAACCACAGATCCCAGATCCCAGATCAGCTTTAAATGTTCTGAGTACAAAGAAGCAGGGAGGTGAGTCAGAAACGTTGGCAATCTCATATCTGCTAGCTGAAGCTGACACATTGTTGGCATGCGAGCGCCGCGGGTAACAGGAACTCCAGAGCCTCCTCCCTGCTTCACCTTGTCAACCCTGAGCTTGAGGCGTTCGCGATCCATGTAGATCTACTACAGCTGAAACTAGAGTGATTCACCTCAGCCCAATCCTTAGAGTGATTCACACCAGACCTGTCCTTAGAGTGATTCACCACAGGTTCCCCCCTCCCCACCACAGACCTGTCCTTAGAGTGATTCACACCAGACCTGTCCTTAGAGTGATTCACCACAGGTTCCCCCCTCCCCACCACAGACCTGTCCTTAGAGTGATTCACACCAGACCTGTCCTTAGAGTGATTCACCCCGGACCTGACCTTAGAGTGATTCACCACAGGTTCCCCCCTCCCCACCACAGGCCTGTCCTTAGAGTGATTCACCCCAGCCCTGTCCTTAGAGTGATTCACCACAGGTTCCCCCCTCCCCACCACAGTCCTGTCCTTAGAGTGATTCACACCAGTCCTGTCCTTAGAGTGATTCACCACAGTCCTGTCCTTAGAGTGATTCACCACAGTCCTGTCCTTAGAGTGATTCACCACAGCCCTGTCCTTAGAGTGATTCACCACAGGTCCCCCCCTCCCCACCTCAGCCCTGTCCTTAGAGTGATTCACCACAGGTTCCCCCCTCCCCACCTCAGCCCTGTCCTTAGAGTGATTCACCACAGGTTCCCCCCTCCCCACCTCAGCCCTGTCCTTAGAGTGATTCACCACAGGTCCCCCCCTCCCCCCCAGCCCTGTCCTTAGAGTGATTCACCACAGGTCCCCCCCTCCCACCTCAGCCTTGTCCTTAGAGTGATTCACCGCAGGTTCCCCCCTCCCCACCCCAGGCCTGTCCTTAGAGTGATTCACCACAGGTTCCCCCCTCCCCACCCCAGGCCTGTGCTTAGAGTGATTCACCCCAGACCTGTCCTTAGGTTGATTCACCACAGCTTCCCCCCTCCCCACCTCAGTCCTGTCCTTAGAGTGATTCACCACAGTCCTGTCCTTAGAGTGATTCACCACAGCCCTGTCCTTAGAGTGATTCACCCCAGACCTGTCCTTAGAGTGATTCACCACAGCCCTGTCCTTAGAGTGATTCACCACAGGTTCCCCCCTCCCCACCTCAGTCCTGTCCTTAGAGTGATTCACCACAGTCCTGTCCTCAGAGTGATTCCTTCTGCAGCTGTTTATACTGTCCTCAGAGTGATTCCTTCTGCAGCTGTTTATACTGTCCTCAGAGTGATTCCATCTGCAGCTGTTTATACTGTCCTCAGAGTGATTCCATCTGCAGCTGTTTATACTGTCCTCAGAGTGATTCCATCTGCAGCTGTTTATACTGTCCTCAGAGTGATTCCTTCTGCAGCTGTTTATACTGTCCTCAGAGTATCCAAACATCCACCCAGAGATGGTATCCCAAATGGCACCCTATTCCCTATATAGTTTAATACTTCAGACCAGGGCCCATAGGGAATAGGGAGTCTTCAGACAGGGCCCATAGGGAATAGGGAGTCTTCAGACCAGGGCCCATAGGGAATAGGGAGTCTTCAGACCAGGTCCCATAGGGAATAGGGAGTCTTCAGACCAGGGCCCATAGGGAATAGGGAGTCTTTAGACCAGGGCCCATAGGGTATAGGGAGTCTTCAGACCAGGGCCCATAGGGAATAGGGAGTCTTCAGACCAGGGCCCATAGGGAATAGGGAGTCTTCAGACCAGGGCCCATAGGGAATAGGGAGTCTTCAGACCAGGGCCCATAGGGAATAGGGAGTCTTCAGACCAGGGCCCATAGGGAATAGGGAGTCTTTAGACCAGGGCCCATAGGGAAAAGGGAGTCTTTAGACCAGGGCCCATAGGGAATAGGGAGTCTTTAGACCAGGGCCCATTGGGAATAGGGAGTCTTCAGACCAGGGCCCATAGGGAATAGGGAGTCTTCAGACCAGGGCCCATAGGGAATAGGGAGTCTTTAGACCAGGGCCCATAGGGAATAGGGAGTCTTCAGACCAGGGCCCACAGGGAATAGGGAGTCTTCAGACCAGGGCCCATAGGGAATAGGGAGTCTTTAGACCAGGGCCCATAGGGAATAGGGAGTCTTTAGACCAGGGCCCATAGGGAATAGGGAGTCTTCAGACCAGGGCCCATAGGGAATAGGGAGTCTTTAGACCAGGGCCCATAGGGAATAGGGAGTCTTCAGACCAGGGCCCATAGGGAATAGGGAGTCTTTAGACCAGGGCCCATAGGGAATAGGGAGTCTTTAGACCAGGGCCCATAGGGAATAGGGAGTCTTTAGACCAGGGCCCATGGGGAATAGGGAGTCTTCAGACCAGGGCCCATAGGGAATAGGGAGTCTTTAGACCAGGGGCCATAGGGAATAGGGAGTCTTCAGACAGGGCCCATAGGGAATAGGGAGTCTTCAGACCAGGGCCATAGGGAATAGGGAGTCTTCAGACCAGGGCCCATAGGGAATAGGGAGTCTTCAGACCAGGGCCCATAGGGAATAGGGAGTCTTTAGACCAGGGCCCATAGGGAAAAGGGAGTCTTTAGACCAGGGCCCATAGGGAATAGGGAGTCTTTAGACCAGGGCCCATAGGGAATAGGGAGTCTTCAGACCAGGGCCCATAGGGAATAGAACCATCCCACACCCCTCAGACCAATGGAGGCACCATCCCACACCCCTCAGACCCCACACTGGTCCGTCCTGAGCCCACTGGACCCGCAGCCACCACATAACTACAGGTGTGTGTTGACCCGGCTGGTTCCCCGCCCACACACACACACACACACACACACACACACACACACACACACACACACACACACACACACACACACACACACACACACACACACACACACACGGCCTGGCTGATCGGTCCTTGTTAATCTCTGTTAGTGTTTCTCGTGGCGGGCGGTTGGGCGTTGCGTAACAACATTCCCAGCGCTCACCTCCTCGTCTTCCATTGGAATGGCCGTTCCCTTTTGGACCCCCCCCCCTGTGTCCGATAATGTGTCCCAGGAAAAGTAGGTTGCAACCGAACACCGTTCCCCATCAGCTCATTTACGCTGAAGCCTCCATTGAAGCTCTGGTTTCCTGAGGGATCCATAAGAAATGGGTCACGGCCAACAGCAAGGGGTTGAGCCCTATTGGTCAACACAGTGTATTCTGGAAAGGATTCAGACCCCTTCATTTTTTCCCCCACATTTTTTAAAAGTTACAGCCTTTTCTCAAAGGCCTTAAACATTTGTTTTCTCATCAATCTACACATAATAAGCCATAATGACAAAGCAAAAACTGTTTTTTAAAAATGTTTGCAAACGTCTTCAAAATAAAAAACGTATTTACATCAGTATTCAGACCCCACCTTATTTACATCAGTATTCAGACCCCACCTTATTTACATCAGTATTCAGACCCCACCTTATTTACATCAGTATTCAGACCCCACCTTATTTACATCAGTATTCAGACCCACCTTATTTACATCAGTATTCAGACCCCACCTTATTTACATCAGTATTCAGATCCCACCTTATTTACATCAGTATTCAGACTCCACCTTATTTACATCAGTATTCAGACCCCACCTTATTTACATCAGTATTCAGACCCCACCTTATTTACATCAGTATTCAGACCCCACCTTATTTACATCAGTATTCAGACCCCACCTTATTTACATCAGTATTCAGACCCCACCTTATTTACATCAGTATTCAGACCCCACCTTATTTACATCAGTATTCAGACCCCACCTTATTTACATCAGTATTCAGACCCCACCTTATTTACATCAGTATTCAGACCCACCTTATTTACATCAGTATTCAGACCCCACCTTATTTACATCAGTATTCAGACCCCACCTTATTTACATCAGTATTCAGACCCCACCTTATTTACATCAGTATTCAGACCCCACCTTATTTACATCAGTATTCAGACCCCACCTTATTTACATCAGTATTCAGACCCCACCTAATTTACATCAGTATTCAGACCCCACCTTATTTACATCAGTATTCAGACCCCACCTTATTTCCATCAGTATTCAGACCCCACCTTATTTACATCAGTATTCAGACCCCACCTTATTTACATCAGTATTCAGACCCCACCTTATTTACATCAGTATTCAGACCCCACCTTATTTACATCAGTATTCAGACCCACCTTATTTACATCAGTATTCAGACCCCACCTTATTTACATCAGTATTCAGACCCACCTTATTTACATCAGTATTCAGACCCCACCTTATTTACATCAGTATTCAGACCCCACCTTATTTACATCAGTATTCAGACCCCACCTAATTTACATCAGTATTCAGACCCCACCTTATTTACATCAGTATTCAGACCCCACCTTATTTCCATCAGTATTCAGACCCCACCTTATTTACATCAGTATTCAGACCCCACCTTATTTACATCAGTATTCAGACCCCACCTTATTTACATCAGTATTCAGACCCCACCTTATTTACATCAGTATTCAGACACTTTGCTATGAGACTCACATTTGATCTCAGGTGCTTCCTGTTTCCATTGATCATCCTTGAGATGTTTCTACAACTTGATTGAAGTCCACCTGTGGTAAATTACATTGATCGGACATGATTTGGAAAGGCACACACCTGTCTATATAAGGTCCCACAGTGGACAGTGCATGTCAGAGCAAAAACCAAGCCATGAGGTCGAAGGAATTGTCCGTAAAGCTCCGAGACAGGATTGTGTCGAGGCACAGATTTGGGGAAGGGTACCAAAAAATGTCTGCAGCATTGAAGGTTCCCAAGAACACAGTGGCCTCCATCATTCTTAAATTGGGGCGGCCTAGTGGTTAGAGTGGAGGGGCGGCAGGGTAGCCTAGTGGTTAGAGTGGAGGGGCGGCAGGGTAGCCTAGTGGTTATAGTGGAGGGGCGGCAGGGTAGCCTAGTGGTTAGAGTGGAGGGGCGGCAGGGTAGCCTAGTGGTTAGAGTGGAGGGGGCGGCAGGGTAGCCTAGTGGTTAGAGTGGGGGGGCGGCAGGGTAGCCTAGTGGTTAGAGTGGAGGGGCGGCAGGGTAGCCTAGTGGTTAGAGTGGAGGGGCGGCAGGGTAGCCTAGTGGTTAGAGCGTTGACATAGTAACCGAAAGATAGCAAGATCGAATCCCTGAGCTGACAAGGTACAAATCTGAACAAGGCAGTTAACCCACTGTTCCTAGACCAGTTAACCCACTGTTCCTAGGCCAGTTAACCCACTGTTCCTAGGCCAGTTAACCCACTGTTCCTAGGCCAGTTAACCCACTGTTCCTAGGCCAGTTAACCCACTGTTCCTAGACCAGTTAACCCACTGTTCCTAGGCCAGTTAACCCACTGTTCCTAGGCCAGTTAACCCACTGTTCCTAGGCCAGTTAACCCACTGTTCCTAGACCAGTTAACCCACTGTTCCTAGGCCAGTTAACCCACTGTTTCCTAGACCAGTTAACCCACTGTTCCTAGGCCAGTTAACCCACTGTTCCTAGACCAGTTAACCCACTGTTCCTAGGCCAGTTAACCCACTGTTCCTAGACCAGTTAACCCACTGTTCCTAGACCAGTTAACCCACTGTTCCTAGACCAGTTAACCCACTGTTCCTAGGCCAGTTAACCCACTGTTCCTAGGCCAGTTAACCCACTGTTCCTAGGCCGTAATTAAAAATAAGAATTTGTTCTTAACCTTCTTGCCTCGTTAAATAAAAGTTAAACAAAGGTCAAATAAAGGTTAAATAAAAACAAATAAAACAATACCAATGTTAAATGGAGGAAGTTTGAACCACCAAGACTCTTCCTAGAGCTGGCCACCCGTGTTACGGTTTTCTAGGTGTGAAGGAGAGTCGGACCAAAATGCAGCGTGTAGATTGCGATCCATGTTTAATGAATAACGTGAAACACAAATAAACACAAAACACTACAAAACAAAGAACGTAACGAAAACCGAAACAGCCTATTTTAATTTTTAATTTTACCTTTATTTAACAAGTCAGTTAAGCACAAATTCATATTTTCAATGACGGCCTGGGAACAGTGGGTTAACTGCCTGTTCAGGGGCAGAACGACAGATTTGTACCTTGTCAGCTCGGGGGTTTGAACTCGCAACCTTCCGGTTACTATACTGGTGTAAATAAACAAAGCGATAGGAACAACGACACTAAGGACAATCACCCACGACAAACTCAAAGAATATGGTTGCCTAAATATGGTTCCCAATCAGAGACAACGATAAACACCTGCCTCTGATTGAGAACCACTCCAGACAGCCATAGACTTTGCTAGATAACCCCACTAGCTACAATCCCAATACATACACACCAAAACCCCAAGACAAAACACACCACAATACAAAAACCCCATGCCACACCCTGGCCTGACCCAATACATGAAGAAAAACACAAAATACTTAGACCAGGGCGTGACAACCCGGCCAAACTGACCAATCGGGGAAGAAGGGCCTTGGGCGGGGAGGTGACCAAGAACCCGATGGTCACTCTGACAGAGCTCCACAGTTTATCTGTGGAGATGGGAGAACCTTCCAGAAGGACAACCATCTCTGCAGCACTTCACCAATCAGCCCTTTGTGGTAGAGCGGCCAGATGGAAGCCACTCCTCAGTAAAAGGCACATGACAGCACGCTTGGAGTTTGCCAAACGGCACCAAAAAGACTCTCAGATCATAAGAAACAAGATTCTTTGGTCTGATTAAACCAAGATTTAACTCTATGGCCTGAAAGTCAAGCGTCACGTCTGGAGGAAACCTGGCACCATCCCTACCGTGAAGCATGGTGGTGGCAGCATCATGCTGTGGGGAAGATTTTCCGCGGCAGAGACTGGGAGACAAGTCAGGATTGAAGGAAGATGAACAGAGCAAAGTACAGAGAGATTCTTGATGAAAACCTGCTCCAGAGCGCTCAGGACCTCAGATTGGGGCAAAGGTTCACCTTCCAACAGGACAATGACCCTTAGCACACAGCCAAGACAATGCAGGAGTGGCTGTGGGACAAGTCTCTGAATGTCCTTGAGTGGCCCAGCCAGAGCCCGGACTTGAACCTGATCCAATATCTCTGGAGAGACTTAGAAATAGAAGAAGAATGGGAGAAACTCCCCAAATACAGGTGTGCCAAGCTTGTAGCGTCAAACCCAAGAAGACTCAAGGCTGTAATCGCTGCCAAAGGTGCTTCAACAAGGTACTGAGTAAAAGGGTCTGAATACTTATGTAAATGTGATATTTCATTTTTTTTTTTTTTTATACATTTTTATACAACCTTATACATTTTTTTATACATTTTTATACAACCTTATACATTTTTTTATACATTTTTATACAACCTTATACATTTTTTTATACATTTATTTTTTAATACATTTTTTGCAAACATTTCAACCTATTTTTGCTTTGCCATTATGGGCTATTGTGTGTAGATTGATGAGAGGATTAAAAAATGACTATTTAATTAATTACAGAATAAAGCTGTAATGTAACAAAAAGGGACTGAACACTTTCCTGAATGGCACCGTATGTACGGAATAAGATGCCTATTTCTCTGTCACACCGTATGTATGGAATAAGATGCCTATTTCTCTGTCACACCGTATGTATGGAATAACATGCCTATTTCTCTGTCACACCGTATGTACGGAATAAGATGCCTATTTCTCTGTCACACCGTATGTACGGAATAACATGCCTATTTCTCTGTCACACCGTATGTACGGAATAAGATGCCTATTTCTCTGTCACACCGTATGTACGGAATAACATGCCTATTTCTCTGTCACACCGTATGTACGGAATAACATGCCTATTTCTCTGTCACACCGTATGTACGGAATAACATGCCTATTTCTCTGTCACACCGTATGTACGGAATAAGATGCCTATTTCTCTGTGTGGATGTTTGGATGTGTGGATGTTTGGATGTGTGGATGTGTGGATGTGTGGATGTGTGGATGTGTGGAGGTGTGGATGTATGGATGTTTGGATGTGTGGATGTGTGGATGTGTGGATGTGTGGATGTGTGGATCTGTGGATCTGTGGATGTGTGGATGTATGGATGTTTGGATGTGTGGATGTGTGGATGTGTGGATGTGTGGATCTGTGGATCTGTGGATGTGTGGATGTGTGGATGTGTGGATCTGTGGATCTGTGGATGTGTGGATGTTTGGATGTGTGGATGTGTGAATGTGTGGATCTGTGGATCTGTGGATGTGTGGATGTGTGGATGTGTGGATGTATGGATGTGTGGATCTGTGGATCTGTGGATGTGTGGATGTGTGGATGTGTGGATGTATGGATGTTTGGATGTGTGGATGTGTGGATGTGTGGATCTGTGGATGTGTGGATGTTTGGATGTGTAGATGTGTGGATGTGTGGATGTGTGGATCTGTGGATGTGTGGATGTGTGGATGTGTGGATCTGTGGATCTGTGGATGTGTGGATGTTTGGATGTGTGGATGTGTGAATGTGTGGATCTGTGGATCTGTGGATGTGTGGATGTGTGGATGTGTGGATGTATGGATGTGTGGATCTGTGGATCTGTGGATGTGTGGATGTGTGGATGTGTGGATGTATGGATGTTTGGATGTGTGGATCTGTGGATGTGTGGATGTTTGGATGTGTAGATGTGTGGATGTGTGGATGTTTGGATGTGTGGATGTGTGGATGTGTGGATGCTCTGAGACAGTGAGGAGCAGACAGCTGCAGAAGGTTTCTCTCTCTCTAGTGTAAGGATCCCCCCCCCCCCCCCCTGTGGACCCCTCGTCATAATCTCACTGCAGCTCAACTTTCTATCAGTTAATTTCAGAGACTGATACTGTAGAGGCACTTTCTCTCTATCGTGACCAGGGGTAGAATACTAAACCCTAAACCCTAAACCCTAAACCCTAAACCCTAACATTAACACTAATTGTAGCTGTAACTCTAGCAGGCTGTTGCATATGTTAGCGGTTGCGTTTCATAGTTATTTGATCTTGTGACCGTCTATAGATCATCTATAAGGAGAATGTCTAAATAAAGGGCGACCAAATCGGGGAAAAGAAAGATCACCCCAAGGACTTGTTGATACGTGCCGGATCACTGGGCTGGGCGGTCAATGTTAAAACAAGTTACAATCCACGGACCATAAATCAGATTCCATGGACCCTAAATCAGGTTCCCTGGACCCTAAATCAGATTCTATGGACCCTAAATCAGATTCCATGGACCCTAAATCAGATTCCATGGACCATAAATCAGATTCCATGGACCATAAATCAGATTCCATGGACCATAAATCAGATTCCATGGACCATAAATCAGATTCCACGGACCATGAATCAGATTCCATGGACCATAAATCAGATTCCATGAACCATAAATCAGATTCCATGGACCCTAAATCAGATTCCCTGGACCCTAAATCAGATTCCATGGACCCTAAATCAGATTCCCTGGACCCTAAATCAGATTCCCTGGACCCTTAGACAGATTCCATGTTCCCATAATTCTAGGGACTATCACCTAGAATACGTTCCAATACTTTGTGGTGTATTTGGATTGATTAAAAATCTCCATCAGTCAGCAGCTGCGTTTCCTGGGGTCCAAACAAGATGAAGGAAATTGCTATACTACATACATCACATTATTACACCACTTCTCTACCACAGTATAGTATAACACTAAGCCTGTACTATACGCCTGTACTAAGTGGAGACTACAGTATAGTATCACACTAAGCCTGTACTCAGTGGAGACTACAGTATAGTATCACACTAAGCCTGTACTATAAGCCTGTACTCAGTGGAGATTACAGTATAGTATCACACTAAGCCTGTACTCAGTGGAGACTACAGTATAGTATCACACTAAGCCTGTACTATAAGCCTGTACTCAGTGGAGATTACAGTATAGTATCACACTAAGCCTGTACTCAGTGGAGACTACAGTATAGTATCACACTAAGCCTGTACTCAGTGGAGACCACAGTATAGTATCACACTAAGCCTGTACTATAAGCCTGTACTCAGTGGAGATTACAGTATAGTATCACACTAAGCCTGTACTCAGTGGAGACTACAGTATAGTATCACACTAAGCCTGTACTCAGTGGAGACTACAGTATAGCATCACACTAAACCTGTAATCAGTGGAGACTACAGTATAGCATCACACTAAGCCTGTACTCAGTGGAGACTACACTATAGTATCACACTAAGCCTGTACTCAGTGGAGACTACAGTATAGCATCACACTAAGCCTGTACTCAGTGGAGACTACAGTATAGCATCACACTAAGCCTGTACTCAGTGGAGACTACAGTATAGCATCACACTAAGCCTGTACTCAGTGGAGACTACAGTATAGTATCACACTAAGCCTGTACTCAGTGGAGACTACAGTATAGTATCACACTAAGCCTGTACTCAGTGGAGACTACAGTATAGCATCACACTAAGCCTGTACTCAGTGGAGACTACAGTATAGTATCACACTAAGCCTGTACTCAGTGGAGACTACAGTATAGTATCACACTAAGCCTGTACTAAGTGGAGACTACAGTATAGTATCACACTAAGCCTGTACTCAGTGGAGACTACAGTATAGCTTCACACTAAGCCTGTACTCAGTGGAAACTACACTATAGTATCACACTAAGCCTGTACTCAGTGGAGACTACAGTATAGCATCACACTAAGCCTGTACTCAGTGGAGACTACAGTATAGCATCACACTAAGCCTGTACTCAGTGGAGACTACAGTATAGTATTACACTAAGCCTGTACTCAGTGGAGACTACAGTATAGCATCACACTAAGCCCGTACTATAAGCCTGTACTCAGTGGAGACTACAGTATAGTATTACACTAAGCCTGTACTCAGTGGATATTACAGTATAGTATAACACTAAGCCTGTACTATACACCTGTACTCAGTGGAGACTACAGTATAGTATCACACTAAGCCTGTACTCAGTGGAGACTACAGTATAGTATCACACTAAGCCTGTACTCAGTGGAGACTACACTATAGTAGCACACTAAGCCTGTACTATAAGCCTGTACTCAGTGGAGACTACAGTATAGTATCACACTAAGCCTGTACTCAGTGGAGACTACAGTATAGCATCACACTAAGCCCGTACTATAAGCCTGTACTCAGTGGAGACTACAGTATAGTATTACACTAAGCCTGTACTCAGTGGAGATTACAGTATAGTATAACACTAAGCCTGTACTATACGCCTGTACTCAGTGGAGACTACAGTATAGTATCACACTAAGCCTGTACTCAGTGGAGACTACAGTATAGTATCACACTAAGCCTGTACTCAGTGGAGACTACACTATAGTATTACACTAAGCCTGTACTATAAGCCTGTACTCAGTGGAGACTACAGTATAGCATCACACTAAGCCTGTACTCAGTGGAGACTACAGTATAGCATAACACTAAGCCTGTACTCAGTGCACCAGAGGTCATCACACAGGAAGAGCTTCCATCAACGTGTGTTTAAACAAGTTTGTTTGTTTTACACACATTCATTAGACTGACGAGGTTTCTCAGCCCGTCTCTCAGATTCAGACTGTCTGGATGTTGTCCAACCGGAGCGAGGTGGTGAGAGCCAGACACTGTGCGTCCCAAATTGCACCCTATTCCCTATATAGTGCACTACTTTAGACCAGAGCCCTATACAGTCAGTCAGTCAGTCAGAGAGTCAGTCAGTCAGTCAGTCAGCGAGTCAGTCAGTCAGTCAGAGAGTCAGTCAGACAGTCAGTCAGAGAGTCAGTCAGTCAGAGAGTCAGTCAGACAGTCAGACAGTCAGTCAGTCAGTCAGAGAGTCAGTCAGTCAGAGAGTCAGAGAGTCAGTCAGTCAGAGAGTCAGTCAGTCAGTCAGTCAGAGAGTCAGTCAGACAGTCAGTCAGACAGTCAGTCAGTCAGTCAGAGAGTCAGTCAGTCAGTCAGTCAGAGAGTCAGTCAGTCAGTCAGAGAGTCAGTCAGACAGTCAGACAGTCGGTCAGACAGTCAGTCAGTCAGTCAGTCAGTCAGAGAGTCAGTCAGACAGTCAGACAGACAGTCAGACAGACAGTCAGTCAGACAGACAGTCAGACAGTCAGACAGTCAGCCAGTCAGAGTCATTCAGACAGTCATTCAGACAGTCAGACAGTCAGTCAGACAGTCAGACAGTCAGACAGACAGACAGTCAGACAGTCAGTCAGACAGTCAGACAGTCAGACAGTCAGACAGTCAGTCAGTCAGACAGTCAGACAGTCAGACAGCCAGACAGTCAGACAGTCAGACAGTCAGACAGACAGACAGTCAGACAGTCAGACAGTCAGACAGACAGTCAGACAGTCAGACAGTCAGTCAGACAGTCAGTCAGACAGTCAGTCAGACAGTCAGTCAGACAGTCAGTCAGTCAATCAGTCAGAGAGTCAGTCAGTCAATCAGTCAGAGAGTCAGTCAGTCAGACAGTCAGTCAGACAGTCAGTCAGTCAATCAGTCAGAGAGTCAGTCAGACAGTCAGTCAGTCAGTCAGACAGTCAGACAGTCAGACAGTCAGACAGTCAGACAGTCAGTCAGACAGTCAGTCAGTCAGTCAGTCAATCAGTCATTCATCAGTCAGAGAGTCAGTCAGTAAGTCAGTCAGAGAGTCAGTCAGTCAGTCAGAGAGTCAGTCAGACAGTCAGACAGTCAGTCAGACAGTCAGACAGTCAGTCAGTCAGACAGTCAGTCAGTCAATCAGTCAGAGAGTCAGTCAGTCAATCAGTCAGAGAGTCTCTCTCTCTGACTGCAACCTTCCAGCCTTCCTTTCAATTGACTTTGTAAGAGGTTTACAGCTTGTTCCACTTCTCCTTTTCATTTCCAGAGTCGTGACTTTAATACAGGCTTTGAAGAGAACAGGACTTTAATACAGGCTTTGAAGAGAACACGACCAATTAAACAAAAGTCCCTCACCACTCTGCCTTGTCCGAGCCAGAAGGGAGGGAGACATGAAGGGGGAGGGGTGAGGGAGGGAGACACGAAGAGGAGAGGTGAGGGAGGGAGGGAGACATGAAGGGGGTGAGGGTGAGGGAGGGAGACATGAAGAGGGAGAGGTGATGGGAGGGAGGGAGACATGAAGAGGGAGAGGTGAGGGGAGGGAGGGAGACATGAAGGGGGAGAGGTGAGGGAGGGAAGGGAGGGAGGGAGACATGAAGGGGGAAGGTGAGGGGAGGGAGGGAGGGAGACATGAAGGGGGAAAGGTGAGGGAGGGAGGGAGGGAGACATGAAGGGGGAAAAGGTGAGGGAGGGAGGGAGGGAGACATGAAGGGTGGAAAGGTGAGGGAAGGGAGGGAGGGAGACCATGAAGGGGGAAAGGTGAGGGAGGGAGGAGACAGAAGGGGGAGGGGGGAGGGAGGGAGACATGAAGAGGGAGAGGTGAGGGAGGGAGACAATGAAGGAGGGGGGGGGAGGGAGGGAGACCATGAAGGGGGAAAGGTGAGGGAGGGAGACATGAAGGGGAGAGGTGAGGGAGGGAGACATGAAGGGGGAGAGGTGAGGGAGGGAGGGAGACATGAAGTGGGTGAGGTGAGGGAGGGAGGGAGGGAGACATGAGAGAGAGAGATGAGGGAGGGAGGGAGACATGAAGGGGGAAAGGTGAGGGAGGGAGACATGAAGGGGAGAGGTGAGGGAGGGAGGGAGGGAGACATGAAGGGGGAGAGGTGAGGGAGGGAGGGAGGGAGGGAGGGAGGGAGAGGAGGGAGGGAGGGAGGGAGGGAGACATGAAGGGGGAAAGGTGAGGGAGGGAGGGAGACATGAAGGGGGAGAGGTGAGGGAGGGAGGGAGACATGAAGGGGGAAGAGGGAGGGAGGGAGACATGAAGGGGGAGAGGTGAGGGAGGGAGGGAGGAGACATGAAGGGGAGAGGTGAGGGAGGGAGAGGGAGACATGAGGGGGAAAGGTGAGGGAGGGAGAGGGAGACATGAAGGGGGAAAGGTGAGGGAGGGAGGGAGACATGAAGGGGGAAAGGTGAGGGAGGAGGGAGGGAGACATGAAGGGGGAAAGGTGAGGGAGGGAGGGAGAGGAGGGAGACATGAAGGGGGAAAGGTGAGGGAGGGAGGAGACATGAAGGGGGAGGGGAGGGAGGGAGACATGAAGAGGGAGAGTGAGGGAGGGAGGGAGACATGAAGGGGGAGGGGAGGAGGGAGACATGAAGGGGGAGAGGTGAGGGAGGGAGACATGAAGGGGGAGAGGTGAGGAGGGAGACATGAAGGGGGAAGGTGAGGGAGGGAGGGAGACATGAAGGGGGAGAGGTGAGGGAGGGAGACATGAAGAGGGAGAGGTGAGGAGGGAGGGAGACATGAAGGGGGAGAGGTTGAGGGAGGGAGGGAGGGAGACATGAAGGGGAAAGGTGAGGAAGGAGGGAGGGAGACATGAAGAGGGAGAGATGAGGAGGGGAGACATGAAGGGGGAAAGGTGAGGGAGGGAGACATGAAGGGGGAGAGTGAGGGAGGGAGGGAGACATGAAGGGGGAGAGGTGAGGGAGGGAGGGAGGGAGACATGAAGGGGGAAAGGTGAGGGAGGGAGGAGACATGAAGGGGGAGAGGTGAGGGAGGGAGGGAGACATGAAGGGGGAAAGGTGAGGGAGGGAGGGAGACATGAAGAGGGAGAGGTGAGGGAGGGAGACATGAAGGGAGAGAGGTGAGGGAGGGAGGGAGACATGAAGGGGGAGAGGTGAGGGAGGGAGACATGAAGGGGAAAGGTGAGGGAGGAGGGAGACATGAAGGGGGAGAGGTGAGGGAGGGAGAATGAAGAGGGAGAGATGAGGGAGGGAGACATGAAGGGGAGAGGTGAGGGAGGGAGGGAGGGAGAGACTGAAGGGGGAAAGGTGAGGGAGGGAGGAGACATGAAGGGGGTGAGGTGAGGGAGAGAGGGAGACATGAAGAGGGAGAGGTGAGGGAGGGAGGGAGACATGAAGGTGGGTGAAGGTGAGGGAGGGAGACATGAAGGGG
>NW_022261980.1:15883343-16004017 GCF_002021735.2 Oncorhynchus kisutch
CTACTGTATTAATCCAACTACTGTATTAATCCAAATACTGTATTAATCCTGGTGTCAGGTTTGGTGTGCAAACACAGGGGACAAAGATCCTACCCTCCTACCTCGTCCACCATCTCTCAACACTCAGACGACGGGAAGAGTATGACAGGTACGGCTGAAGGCCCTAACAGTCACAATGGTTTCTGCAGGTATTATAGTGACGGTGGGTGTGGACGGTGTTGCCTACCTAGAGACTTACTGCAGTATCCTGAACTTCCTTCATAGCAAACATTGCAGTGCCAACTCAAAACGTCAAGTACTTTCTTCATGTCTGTTTGCCAGGATCAACATGTTGATTGTTATATAGGCCTCCTCTTTCACCAGCTGTATGTGTGACTACATATTTAGATGTCACATTAGAATGTATATCCTACTAGGTAAATACTATCTAGCGTTGCAACTAACTGTGGCTTATCCTGGGCACAGTCTGTTTCTGCTCTCTGAATGGTTATGCCGTTGGCTTGACAATGATAGCGATGGAATGGCAAGAGCACAAAATATCTGCCCAGGCTAGTAAAGTACAGATCTGGGCCCAGGCTAGTAAAGTACAGATCTGGGCCCAGGCTAGTAAAGTACAGATCTGGGCCCAGGCTAGTAAAGTACAGATCTGGGCCCAGGCTAGTAAAGTACAGATCTGGGCCCAGGCTAGTAAAGTATAGATCAGGGACCAGGCTAGTAAAGTCTAGATCAGGGCCCAGGCTAGTAAAGTCTAGATCTGGGCCCAGGCTAGTAAAGTCTAGATCTGGGCCCAGGCTAGTAAAGTCTAGATAAGGGCCCAGCCTAGTAAAGTCTAGATCTGGGCCCAGGCTAGTAAAGTATAGATCTGGGCCCAGGCTAGTAAAGTCTAGATAAGGGCCCAGGCTAGTGAAGTATAGATCAGGGGCCCAGGCTAGTAAAGTCTAGATCAGGGCCCAGGCTAGTAAAGTCTAGATCAGGGCCCAGGGCTAGTAAAGTCTAGATCAGGGCCCAGGCTAGT
The DNA here is from genome assembly GCF_002021735.2 of Oncorhynchus kisutch. Lineage (NCBI taxonomy): Eukaryota > Metazoa > Chordata > Actinopteri > Salmoniformes > Salmonidae > Oncorhynchus > Oncorhynchus kisutch. Next base: position 15,884,359 of record NW_022261980.1, read on the forward strand.
AAAATATAGATCTGGGCCCAGGCTAGTCAAATATAGATCTGGGCCCAGGCTAGTAAATATAGATCTGGGCCCAGGCTAGTAAAGTCTAGATCTGGGACCAGGCTAGTAAAGTCTAGATCTGGGACCAGGCTAGTAAGTACTGATCTGGGACCAGGCTAGTAAAGTCTAGATCAGGGCCCAGGCTAGTAAAGTATAGATCTGGGACCAGGCTAGTAAAGTATAGCATATGGCTAATAGAAAAGTTTGCCACTTCACTCAAGAGATCCACACTGAGAGAAAGGCATCAACTGGAAACTGGTTGATGCCTTAGTTCCTGACCAGATCATACCATCTTGATTTACCAGTCCGCCCAGTCCTGTATGCATTAATTGTTGGGAAGACAGATTAGTTAGACATTAGACTACACTATGTCCAGCAGGAAACAACTGGGATTAATGCATGTTTGTTTATGTCTGCATGTTGTACCCCCACACCCATATAATAATAGATTACTAATAAATGTAGACTAAACCTGACAAAACAGAAGGTTGTTGGTGTATGACAGCCCATTGATGCAATGCCAGATCAAAGTAAAGCTGTGTGTCCCCACTCAGTGACTTTCTAGACTCACTCCCAAGGCTCCTACAACATCTCGATATCATTACAGGTATGTTTATAAAAACCTGTTTTTCTCGTTAGCATCATATCCCCAAGACTGGTTATAGCTAGTTAGCTAGTTAGCATTAGGGCTTGTTTGTTTGTATTAAAATGCTGATAGCTAACCTAGCCGCATTAGCATTGCTTGCTCTGTATAGGTTAGCGACGCTTTAAAACTGTCATTCCAACCTCTTCTGTGCGTTTCACTTACCTCCCCAAATGCCAATCTTCAACTGGGACTTGTCGAGGTTTTCCACATAGTCTCCGATGAACCTGTTCAGGAGATCACTGACCATAGATTCAAACACCATTGTTGAACTTCGTGGCTAACACTACTACCCTTGTTGATGTGGGTAAATGCCGAGATTATCCCGTGATCTGTGTGAACGCCTTTCCGTAGCACAAGATGACAAGAGCTTAATATGAAAGTGATTCGCTCTGCGATCGACTAGTAACCTAGGTAATCGACTAGTAATCTAGGTAATCGACTAGTAATGCCTGTATACTGTGACAGCCAGTGGTCTCAAATTATGTGATCTTGAATAAACTGTATATGCAAATAACAGAAGTGTGATCATGCAAAAAAAAAAATTTGTGGCCAGAATTAAATCATTGAATGACATTTAAACATGAGGGAATGTAGTCCTTTGTAACATATCGATTAACCATATTTGGTAGTGTCATCTTTGACAAGGTTATTAACCATTTTGTGTTTAGCCTTCTCATCATAGGGCAATGTAATTGTATGTGTATTTGTTAAATAAAAGCTTTTCCAATTCATTAAATGTATATTATAAAATGTAATGCTCTTAAAGATGATTTACTATAGGTTTTAAAGCAGGTCCAATTCATTCTTCTTCTTCTTCTTTAAATACATTTTCCCATTCATGTGGTCATTTATTGCAATGGTTTCAAATGAGGAAAATATTATAATTATTTGTGTGTTGTATGGAGGGGGGGGGGGATACTGTCACTGCACATTCCTCTGCTCAGACATTGCTGACGCCTGACAGATCGTACAACGTCTGGATAGGTATTTACTCATCAGCAAACCACGTCACATGTCCTAGCAATCTGTCAGTCGACGAGACACAGTCGATGACGTAGCAGGCAGCCAGTGGTTGATACGTCAACGTCGTGAGAAAGGTATAAAATAAAATAAGCAACCTCTTCAAAGATCAAACGCCCGCCTAACATTGTATTGTTTCCATTTATGGACCAAATCTAAATCATGAATTACATTTCTAAATCCTTCCTTGTGTCGATGTAGGCTGTTGTGTAGACGATTGCAGCTGTTGAAACAGACCAGTGGAGGCTGCTGAGGGAGGACGGCTCATAAACGTCTGGAACGGAGCAAATGGAATGACACCAAACACATGGAAACCATGGAAACCAAACACTGATTCCGCTCCGCACCACTGATTCCGCTCCAGCCATTACCACGAGCCCGTCCTCCCCAATTAAGGTTCCACCAACCACCGGTGAAATAAACTGTCTCTGAATACAGTCACACTTTAGTAGGACAAGACTCAAAACAACCAGATGTTTTTTTTTTACGTTGATTTAATAAATATGTAGCAGTATAAAAAGTTGTTTAAAATTCTTATATACAATCTGCAGGGTAGCCTAGTGGTTAGAGCGTTGGACTAGAAACTGGAAGGTTGCAAGTTCAATCCCCCGAGCTGACAAGGTACAAATCTGTCATTCTGCCCCTGAACAGGCAGTTAACCCACTGTTCCTAGGCCGTCATTGAAAATAAGAATTTGTTCTTAACTGACTTGACTGGTTAAATAAAAAAATTCTACATTGATAATAAACTTTTCAGCAAAATCTCACAGTCTCCCAAAATATAGTCTCTTTTCATGGAGGACATTTTGTTGACAACTTTGAACCGCAGCGACCGACAGCAGATATCTTCCTGTGAGATACCATAGAAGAAGAAATCCTCGTTGAAGAGGGGGTTCCTGCTCCTCTTAATCACCGCGCTGCGTTGCTTCTGAATCTTCCCCGGTAACAGACAGATACTGATGCTGCAGTTGATGCTCTTAGGATCCACAGCGATAGCATACAGTCCCTCAGCACTGATCAACCTCACTCTGAGTCTCTGGTTGTCTAGGCAGTACTCTGCTGAGAGCCGTAGTGCCCCCTCTCTACCTACAGGAGCTAGACTCTCCTTCATGACCCTCTCTCTGTGGAGGACGAGGTCTATGGGGAAGATGGCAGGGGGAGCCAGGGTGAAGGCACCTGGAAGGGGTTTTACTAATCCAGCATCAGAGGCTCTCCGGATGATATTGGGGCTGTTGTCCGTGGAGCTGCCTTCATCCGTGGACAGAGAGTTGTTTCTGGAGAGCACAGCTTTTCTCATAGTCCGGGACAGCAGTCTGTCGTGGCTCAGGGCTTTGAGCAGGGAGGTCTTGGGAGGCGGCCTGGCCAGGAGAGGGGAGCTGAAGGGGGAAGACTCGGCGGAGGAGGTGGTGTCACTGTCCAGGGTGCTCTGTCTCTGGAGAGCCACCAGCCTGGAGCCTCCCGGAGACAGCCTGCCGGAGGTCAGCTTGGTGAGGCTGAAGGAGGACGACGGGGAGTGGGGTAGAGATGAGGTTCTGGAGGAGTACGTTTTGGAGCGGCCGCGAGGCCCGGGAGAGGCAGCGATCAGGGGGAGGGGGCAGGCGTTGGGGTGGCTGTGGAACAGAGACTCTTTCCTCCGGGTGTGGGGGCTCTCCAGGAGGGTACAGAAACCGTAGCAGGTCTGGGCCTTGGCCAGGTGGGGCAGGGAGAGAGCTGCTTGGCTCTGGGGGTCGGCGTTGGTACTCTCCTCATCACTGAAGCCCTGGTCGTATGGAGTCTCGTCCACGCTCTCTACCTGGATGAGGGTTGGATGAGTGTTGATGAAGGGTTCTCTCACTGCTACCTCCCTCTCCGGGCTGCTGCCCTTCTCAGGTGAAAAGGACACCTTTCCAACAGGGCTAGTTTTACTCCAGTCCACCGTCTTTAGCTCCTGCTGTGGCGAGATCTTTGGTGGGATGCAGAACTCTGGGATTGTATTCGGAGTGATGATGTTAGGACACAGAGAGATCGTTTTCCTTCCTTTCTCCCGAGATGTTCTTTCTCCCAACATGATGTCTGAGATGCGGAGGCTGTACTCCGCTATTGGCAACAGAAGGTTGTTTTTGGCCACTGAAACACGGATCTGTTCAGCAACCCACATTACATGAGCTTTGTCAGGATCACAGCTCTGGAGAAAGAGAAGGAAGAAAATTAACAGTTAGGTCAGATCACAGGCAACTTTCTCAAAACCAAAAAACACACAAGCAACAAAGTCTACAACATTTCAAAACCAATAATTGCAAAGCCAATTCTCCCTCATCATGTAATATATGAATTCAATTCAGTTCCTTATTCAATTCAATGAATTGAAATAATAATACCTGTATCCTGGTCAGGGATAGTTGACTACAAAAGGTTTTTTACTGTAAAGGAAATGACCTAGAATGTAAGAGCACATTCAAGCCTGGTCCTTTGACTCCCTGCGGTTATAGTCACCTGTTGCACTGTCAGTGTCAGTCTACTTATAGAGAGTGTCAGGCTCAGTGTCCCTCCTGTAGTATCTTCCTGTAGGATCCTCCTGTAGGATCCTCCTGTAGGATCCTCCTGTAGTATCCTCCTGTAGTATCCTCCTGTTGTATCCAGTGTGTGTGATGCTATAGGAGACGGCCAAGCAGGTTAAATAGGGCTGTGGATCTGGGCAGCGGTCACTGCTGTTAAGAAGATCCTCCCTCTCTGTCCTGGTCATCCCTTCACAGACAGGCCAGCCCAGCAGGCTGTTCACATGGAAACACACGGCAACCACTCTCTGGTCATCCCTTCACAGACAGGCCAGCCAGGCAGGCTGTTCACATGGAAACACACGGCAACCAATGCCACGATACTGCACCCTGGGGTCAGCACATGGGATATCAGCTGGACCATGAACAGACACACAACAGAAACATGGGAGATACCACAGTCAGACCAGACACACCACAGAGACATCACAGAGACCACAGCCAGACCAGACACACCACAGAGACCACAGCCAGACCAGACACACCACAGAGACATAGGAGAGACCACAGTCAGACCAGACACACCACAGACACCACAGCCAGACCAGACACACCACAGAGACCACAGTCAGACCAGACACACCACAGAGACCACAGCCAGACCAGACACACCACAGAGACCACAGCCAGACCAGACACACCACAGAGACCACAGCCAGACCAGACGCACTACAGAGACCACAGCCAGACCAGACACACCACAGAGACCACAGCCAGACCAGACACACCACAGAGACCACAGCCAGAGCAGACACACCACAGAGACTCCACAGAGACTACAGCCAGACCAGACACACCACAGAGACCACAGCCAGACCAGACACACCACAGAGACATAGGAGAGACCACAGTCAGACCAGACACACCACAGACACCACAGCCAGACCAGACACACCACAGAGACCACAGTCAGACCAGACACACCACAGAGACCACAGCCAGACCAGACACACCACAGATACATAGGAGAGACCACAGCCAGACCAGACACACCACAGAGACATCACAGAGACCACAGTCAGACCAGACACACCACAGAGACATCACAGAGACCACAGCCAGACCAGACACACCACAGAGACCACAGCCAGACCAGACACACCACAGAGACCACAGCCAGACCAGACACACCACAGAGACATAGGAGAGACCACAGCCAGACCAGACACACCACAGAGACCACAGCCAGACCAGACACACCACAGAGACATCACAGAGACCACAGCCAGACCAGACACACCACAGAGACCACAGCCAGACCAGACACACCACAGAGACCACAGCCAGACCAGACACACCACAGAGACATAGGAGAGACCACAGCCAGACCAGACACACCACAGAGACCACAGCCAGACCAGACACACCACAGAGACCACAGCCAGACCAGACACACCACAGAGACATAGGAGAGACCACAGCCAGACCAGACACACCACAGAGACCACAGCCAGACCAGACACACCACAGAGACCACAGCCAGACCAGACACACCACAGAGACCACAGCCAGACCAGACACACCACAGAGACCACAGCCAGACCAGACACACCACAGAGACACCACCGATGATGTTGAGAAAGATCTATCCAGGGGGTGTAAAGTAGAGGTTAAGAAGCACATGAACGTGATACGGATCTGTCCAGGGGGTGTAAAGTAGAGGTTAAGAAGCACATGAACGTGATACGGATCTATCCAGGGGAGTGGGACGGGTGTAAAGTAGAGGTTAAGAACCACATGAACGTGATACGGATCTGTCCAGGGGAGTGGGACGGGTGTACAGTAGAGGTTAAGAAACACATGAACGTGATACGGATCTGTCCAGGGGTTTCCACGGGAACATAATGGGGCTGTTAAATACAGATCCGTAGCCTCGGGACAATAGTTAAAGACTAGATATAGAATGATCTGTTTTGATTTTGACAATTCATTTCTGATGGCAGAATTCTGGACAATATTTCTATCAATGGGCTCATAGACAGCCTCTAGACAGGGGAAAATGTCATAACCCTCATAGTTCCAGAATGGTTGGATAATGGCAGCCATATTGGTCAGGGAGACATCCTTACCAGTCTAATTGTAATAATGAATGGCATTAGATACAGAGGTGATGCATGTCCTGCATTTACTCAAGGAGGAGAATAAAAGTAAGGCATGTGATATATCAGAAACGGTGTAATAGAAATAATGTCCTATAATTATAAATCATTTATACAGTTTTGTTGTTGTTGGTATAAATAGCCTCTATGTTTGTTCTCTTGGAAAGCTGTGAGGGTTACAATATGATCAAATATTCGTACTGGTTGCTTTTATAAGTTGTCTAAGTGCAATAGAACTAGAACCCCCATAGCCACATACCACTTTAGAAGCCCCCCTATCCACATACCACTATAGAACCCCCATAGCCACATACCACTCTAGAACCCCCCATAGCCACATACCACTCTAGAACCCCCCATAGCCACATACCACTCTAGAACCCCCATAGCTACATACCACTTTAGAAGCCCCCCTATCCACATACCACTATATACCCCCATAGCCACATACCACTCTAGAACCCCCATAGCCACATACCACTATAGAACCCCCATATCCACATACCACTATATACCCCCCATAGCCACATACCACTATAGAACCCCCATAGCCACATACCACTATAGAACCCCCATAGCCACATACCACTATAGAACCCCCATAGCCACATACCACTATAGAACCCCCATAGCCACATACCACTATAGAACCCCCATAGCCACATACCACTATAGAACCCCCATAGCCACATACCACTATAGAACCCCCATAGCCACATACCACTATAGAACCCCCATAGCCACATACCACTATAGAACCCCCATAGCCACATACCACTATAGAACCCCCATAGCCACATACCACTCTAGAACCCCCCCTAGCCACATACCACTATAGAACCCCCATAGCCACATACCACTCTAGAACCCCCATAGCTACATACCACTTTAGAAGCCCCCATATCCACATACCACTATATACCCCCCATAGCCACATACCACTATATAAGCCCCCTATCCACATACCACTATATACCCCCCATAGCCACATACCACTATAGAACCCCCATAGCCACATACCACTATAGAACCCCCCCTAGCCACATACCACTTTAGAAGCCCCCCTATCCACATACCACTATATACCCCCCATAGCCACATACCACTCTAGAACCCCCATAGCTACATACCACTATAGAACCCCCATAGCCACATACCACTATAGAACCCCCATAGCCACATACCACTATAGGACCCCCATAGCCACATACCACTATAGAACCCCCATAGCCACATACCACTATAGAACCCCCATAGCCACATACCACTATAGAACCCCCATAGCCACATACCACTATAGAACCCCCATAGCCTCACTAGCCACTTTAACTATGCCACTTTGTTTACATACTCATCTCATATGTATATACTGTACTCGATACCATCTACTGTATCTTGCCTATGCTGCTCTGTACCATCACTCATTCATATATCCTTATGTACATATTCTTTATCCCCTTACACTGTGTATAAGACAGTAGTTTTGGAATTGTTAGTTAGATTACTCATTGGTTATTACTGCATTGTCGGAACTAGAAGCACAAGCATTTCGCTACACTCGCATTAACATCTGCTAACCATGTGTATGTGACAAATAAAATTTGATTTGATTTTGATTTGATTTTATAAGTTGTCTAAGTGCAATCGTCACATTATTTCAGCCGGTGCATGGCTGTGGAATGTCTGCATTCTTTGTAAGGAATGTTGGCATATTGACAGTTAACTTGATAAAGTTAATAGAATCATTCCAACTTAAAACTGGGTCATGGCTAGAAGAGATCCAGCTTTTGTCAAATTAAAGTCAGATTAGTCTTTTTTTGGGATCAGGGTTAGGAGAATTTAGGCTGCAGGTTAGGAGAATTTAGGCTGCAGGTTACGATAATTTAGGCTGCAGGTTAGGAGAATTTAGGCTGCAGGTTAGGAGAATTTAGGCTGCAGGTTAGGAGAATTAACGTATCAGGTTAGGAGAATTTAGGCTGCAGGTTAGGGGAATTTAGGCTGCAGGTTAGGAGAATTTAGGCTGCAGGTTAGGAAAATTAAGGCTGCAGGTTAGGAGAATTAACGTATCAGGTTAGGAGAATTTACGCTGCAGGTTAGGAGAATATAGGCTGCAGGTTAGGATAATTTAGGCTGCAGGTTAGGAGAATATAGGCTGCAGGGTAGGAGAATTTAGGCTGCAGGTTAGGAGAATTTAGGCTGCAGGTTAGGAGAATTTAGGCTGCAGGTTAGGAGAATATAGGCTGCAGGTTAGGATAATTTAGGCTGCAGGTTAGGAGAATTTAGGCTGCAGGTTAGGAGAATTAACGTATCAGGTTAGGATAATGAGGTTAAAGTTAGGAAAAGGGTTAGGGTAAGCTTAAATGCAACAACAACAAAAATCTATTTTTGACGATACTTTGAGAAAAGCTGAATCCCTTCTAGCCATGAGCCTAAAAGTGTCTAACTTATTAGCTAATAAACATACAGATAAGTGTCTAGCTAGCTAGCTAATAAACTGTGCAGATAAGTGTCTAGCTAGCTAGCTAATAAACTGTGCAGATAAGTGTCTAGCTAGCTAGCTAATAAACTGTGCAGATAAGTGTCTAGCTAGCTAGCTAATAAACTGTGCAGATAAGTGTCTAGCTAGCTAGCTAATAAACTGTGCAGATAAGTGTCTAGCTAGCTAGCTAATAAACTGTGCAGATAAGTGTCTAGCTAGCTAGCTAATAAACTGTGCCGATAATCTTAAAATTCATTGTTTGACTAAATATATTATCACAGCATTAGCTGACCATGGTTGACCAACCTCTTAACCAAAATGTCAGAACCTTCTATTTTTTTAACCTTTATTTAACATGGCAAGTCAGTTAAGAACAAATTCTTATTTTCAATGACGGCCTAGGAATAGTGGGTTAACTGGCCTAGGAACAGTGGGTTAACTGGTCTAGGAACAGTGGGTTAACTGGCCTAGGAACAGTGGGGTTAACTGGTCTAGGAACAGTGGGTTAACTGGTCTAGGAACAGTGGGTTAACTGGTCTAGGAACAGTGGGTTAACTGGTCTAGGAACAGTGGGTTAACTGGCCTAGGAACAGTGGGGTTAACTGGTCTAGGAACAGTGGGTTAACTGGTCTAGGAACAGTGGGTTAACTGGTCTAGGAACAGTGGGTTAACTGGTCTAGGAACAGTGGGAACAGTGGGTTAACTGGTCTAGGAACAGTGGGAATAGTGGGTTAACTGGTCTAGGAACAGTGGGTTAACTGGTCTAGGAACAGTGGGTTAACTGACCTAGGAACAGTGGGTTAACTGGTCTAGGAACAGTGGGTTAACTGACCTAAGAACAGTGGGTTAACTGGTCTAGGAACAGTGGGTTAACTGGTCTAGGAACAGTGGGTTGACTGGCCTAGGAACAGTGGGTTAACTGGTCTAGGAACAGTGGGTTAACTGGTCTAGGAACAGTGGGTTAACTGGCCTAGGAACAGTGGGTTAACTGGTCTAGGAACAGTGGGTTAACTGGTCTAGGAACAGTGGGTTAACTGGTCTAGGAACAGTGGGTTAACTGGTCTAGGAACAGTGGGTTAACTGCCTGTTCAGGGGCAGAACGACAGATTTGTACCTTCTCAGCTCGGGGGTTTGAACTTGCATCCTTCCGGTTACTAGTCCAACGCTCTAACCACTAGGCTACCCTGCCGCCCCTCCACTCTAACCACTAGGCTATCCTGCCGCCCCTCACTCTAACCACTAGGCTATCCTGCCGCCCCTCCACTCTAACCACTAGTCTACCTGCCTTCCCCTCCACTCTAACCACTAGGCTACCCTGCCGCCCCTCCACTCTAACCACTAGACTACCTGCCATCCCTCCACTCTAACCACTAGACTACCCTGCCGCCCCTCCACTCTAACCACTAGGCTACCCTGCCGCCCCTCCACTCTAACCACAAGTCTACCCTGCCATCCCTCCACTCTAACCACTAGGCTACCCTGCCGCCCCTCCACTCTAACCACTAGGCTACCCTGCCGCCCCTCCACTCTAACCACTAGACTACCCTGCCGCCCCTCCACTCTAACCACTAGGCTACCCTGCCGCCCCTCCACTCTAACCACTAGAATACCCTGCCGCCCCTCCACTCTAACCACTAGGCTACCCTGCCGCCCCTCCACTCTAACCACTAGGCTACCCTGCCGCCCCTCACTCTAACCACTAGGCTACCCTGCCGCCCCTCCACTCTAACCACTAGACTACCTGCCGCCCCTCCACTCTAACCACTAGACTACCTGCCGCCCCTCCACTCTAACCACTAGTCTACCCTGCCGCCCCTCCACTCTAACCACTAGGCTATCCTGCCGCCCCTCCACTCTAACCACTAGTCTACCCTGCCGCCCCTCCACTCTAACCACTAGTCTACCCTGCCGCCCCTCCACTCTAACCACTAGGCCACCCTGCCGCCCCTCCACTCTAAACACTAGGCTACCCTGCCGCCCCTCCACTCTAACCACTAGGCTACCCTGCCACCCCTCCACTCTAACCACTAGGCTATCCTGCCGCCCCTCTATACTGTCATAAGATAGTTCATGTCCATTCTATGGTTCTAATGCCTAATTCTATGGTTTCAGGGACCCATTTTGGCTCAAGAGCTCTGTGAAGTTATGTATCGCCTGTTTAAGACTATGATTTCTGTCTAGTTCAGGGACCCATTTTGGCTCAAGAGCTCTGTGAAGTTATGTATGGCCTGTTTAAGACTTATTGGAAGGTACAACACAATATAAAGATGGATAAAGGAACCGGATAGATATCCCAAAACAACAGCAGTAACTTTTAAACAACAATCATGACGTTTAATGTACAATTTACCCGGAATTTTACAGACTTCTACCCTCTAGTGGTTACTTCATGAACTTCCTGTCTTGGCACAAAACGTGTACTTCTAATATTGTCCAAGAGATGGCGGTATTTACTTATTTTCTGAGGAAAGGTCCTCTGTAGGGAGGCTTTGATCCTCATTTCTGTCCATGAAGAAGAGGTCCTGTAGACTAGAACATCTCATTATAGATACTATTATAGAGTCACGGAGAGTCACAGTCTAGTGATGCATATAAACTATAAAAACACACACACACACACACAAACACACACACACACACACACACACACACAAACACACTCACACACACACACACATACATACACACATACACACACACACACACATACACACACACACACTCACACTCCTGCTGTCCTGCTGCTGTCCGCTTCAGAAAATAAACAAACCAGAATGACAAACATCAGCGGGTGGCCACAGCGTGTTACCGTACACCTGCTGGGTGTTGGGGTCTGTATCTTCTACTGTCTAGTGTCTGTATGTGGCTAGGGGGGGGGGGGGGGGGCGATCTAAAGTGGTATGTGGCTAGGGGGGTTCTATAGTGGTATGTGGCTAGGGGGGTTCTATAGTGGTATGTGGCTGGGGGGGTTCTATAGTGGTATGTGGCTGGGGGGGTTCTATAGTGGTATGTGGCTGGGGGGGTTCTATAGTGGTATGTGGCTGGGGGGGTTCTATAGTGGTATGTGGCTGGGGGGGTTCTATAGTGGTATGTGGCTGGGGGGGTTCTATAGTGGTATGTAGCTTGGGGGGAGGGTTCTAAAGTGGTATGTGGCTATGGGGGTTCTATAGTGGTATGTAGCTATGGGGGATCTATAGTGGTATGTGGCTATGGGGGGGGGGTTATATAGTGGTATGTGGCTAGGAGGGGTTCTATAGTGGTATGTGGCTGGGGGGGGTTCAATAGTGGTATGTGGCTGGGGGGGGTTCTATAGTAGTATGTGACTATGGGGATTCTATAGTGGTATGTGGATAGGGGGGGTTCTATAGTGGTATGTGGATAGGGGGGTTCCATAGTGGTATGAGGCAGGGGGGGTTATATAGTGGTATGTGGATAGGGGGGTTCCATAGTGGTATGAGGCAGGGGGGTTCCATAGTGGTATGAGGCAGGGGGGGTTATATAGTGGTATGTAGCTGGGGGGTTCTATAGTGGTATGTGGCTGGGGGGGTTCTATAGTGGTATGTGGCTATGGGGGGTTCTATAGTGGTATGTGGCTATGGGGGTTCTATAGTGGTATGTGGCTATGGGGGTTCTATAGTGGTATGTGGCTATGGGGGTTCTATAATGGTATGTGGCTGGGGGGGTTCTATAGTGGTATGTGGCTGGGGGGGTTCTATAGTGGTATGTGGCTGGGGGGGTTCTATAGTGGTATGTGGCTAGGGGGGTTCTATAGTGGTATGTGGCTAGGGGGGGTTCTATTGTAGTATGTGGCTATGGGGGTTCTATCGTGGTATGTGGCTATGGGGGTTCTATAGTGGTATGTGGCTAGGGGGGGTTCTATATTGGTATGTGGCTATGGGGGTTCTATAGTGGTATGTGGCTATGGGGTGTATATAGTGGTATGTGGATAGGGGGGCTTCTAAAGTGGTATGTGGCTATGGGGGTTCTATAGTGGTATGTGGCTAGGGGGGGTTCTATAGTGGTATGTGGCTATGGGGGTTCTATAGAGGTACCACTATTGTTTTCACTATATATTTTACCTCTTGGGGATGTTATTCGAAAACATAATGTTAACTTTCACTGCTATGCGGATGACACACAGCTGTACATTTCAATGAAACATGGTGAAGCCCCAAAATTGCCCTCGCTAGAAGCATGTGTTTCAGACATAAGGAAGTGGATGGCTGCAAACTTTCTACTTTTAAACTCAGACAAAACAGAGATGCTTGTTCTAGGTCCCAAGAAACAAAGAGATCTTCTGTTGAATCTGACAATTAATCTTGATGGTTGTACAGTCGTCTCAAATAAAACTGTGAAGGACCTCGGCGTTACTCTGGACCCTGATCTCTCTTTTGAAGAACATATCAAGACCATTTCAAAGACAGCTTTTTTCCATCTACGTAACATTGCAAAAATCGGAAACTTTCTGTCCAAAAATGATGCAGAAAAATGAATCTATGCTTTTGTCACTTCTAGGTTAGACTACTGCAATGCTCTATTTTCCGGCTACCCGGATAAAGCACTAAATAAACTTCAGTTAGTGCTAAATACGGCTGCTAGAATCCTGACTAGAACCAAAAAATTTGATCATATTAGTCCAGTGCTAGCCTCTCTACACTGGCTTCCTGTCAAAGCAAGGGCTGATTTCAAGGTTTTACTGCTAACCTACAAAGCATTACATGGGCTTGCTCCTACCTATCTCTCTGATTTGGTCCTGCCGTACATACCTACACGTATGCTACGGTCACAAGACGCAGGCCTCCTAATTGTCCCTAGAATTTCTAAGCAAACAGCTGGAGGCAGGGCTTTCTCCTATAGAGCTCCATTTTTATGGAACGGTCTGCCTACCCATGTCAGAGACGCAAACTCGGTCTCAACCTTTAAGTCTTTATTGAAGACTCATCTCTTCAATAGGTCCTATGATTGAGTGTAGTCTGGCCAGGAGTGGGAAGGTGAACGGAAAGGCTCTGGAGCAACGAACCGCCCTTGCTGTCTCTGCCTGGCCGGTTCCCCTCTTTCCACTGGGATTCTCTGCCTCTAACCCTATTACAGGGGCTGAGTCACTGGCTTACTGGGGCTCTCTCATGCCGTCCCTGGAGGGGGTGCGTCACCTGAGTGGGTTGATTCACTGTTGTGGTCATCCTGTCTGGGTTGGCGCCCCCCCTTGGGTTGTGCCATGGCGGAGATCTTTGTGGGCTATACTCGGCCTTGTCTCAGGATGGTAAGTTGGTGGTTGAAGATATCCCTCTAGTGGTGTGGGGGCTGTGCTTTGGCAGAGTGGGTGGGGTTATATCCTTCCTGTTTGGCCCTGTCCGGGGGTGTCCTCGGATGGGGCCACAGTGTCTCCTGACCCCTCCTGTCTCAGCCTCCAGTATTTATGCTGCAGTAGTTTATGTGTCGGGGGGCTAGGGTCAGTTTGTTATATCTGGAGTACCTCTCCTTTCCTATTCGGTGTCCTGTGTGAATCTAAGTGTGCGTTCTCTAATTCTCTCTTTCTGTCTTTCTCTCTCTTTCTCGGAGGACCTGAGCCCTAGGACCATGCCCCAGGACTACCTGACATGATGACTCCTTGCTGTCCCCAGTCCACCTGACCGTGCTGCTGCTCCAGTTTCAACTGTTCTGCCTTATTATTATACGACCATGCTGGTCATTTATGAACATTTGAACATCTTGGCCATGTTCTGTTATAATCTCCACCCGGCACAGCCAGAAGAGGACTGGCCACCCCACATAGCCTGGTTCCTCTCTAGGTTTCTTCCTAGGTTTTGGCCTTTCTAGGGAGTTTTTCCTAGCCACCGTGCTTCTACACCTGCATTGCTTGCTGTTTGGGGTTTTAGGCTGGGTTTCTGTACAGCACTTTGAGATATCAGCTGATGTACGAAGGGCTGTATAAATACATTTGATTTCATTTGATTTGATGTGGCTAGGGGGGGGTTCTATAGTGGTATGTGGCTAGGGGGGGTTCTATAGTGGTATGTGGCTAGGGGGGGTTCTATAGCTGTATGTGGCTAGGGTGGGTTCTATAGTGGTATGTGGCTGGGGGGGCGGGGTTCTATAGTGGTATGTTTCTAGGGGGGGGGGTTCTATAGTGGTATGTGGTTAGGGGGGAGGGTTCTACAGTGGTCTGTGGCTATGGGGGTTCTATAGTAATATGTGGATGGTGGGGTTTTATAGTGGTTTCTGGTTAGGGGGGTTCAATAGTGGTACGTATATAACCAGAACTCTGGTTATAACCAGCTGTATATAATCATAACTCTGGGGATAACCAGCTGTATATAACCAGAACTCTGGGGATAACCAGCTGTATATAACCAGAACTCTGGGGATAACCAGCTGTATATAACCATAACTCTGGTTATAACCAGCTGTATATAATCATAACTCTGGTTATAACCAGCTGTATATAACCAGAACTCTGGGGATAACCAGCTATATATAACCAGAACTCTGGTTATAACCAGCTGTATATAATCATAACTCTGGTTATAACCAGCTGTATATAACCAGAACTCTGGGGATAACCAGCTGTATATAACCAGAACTCTGGGGATAACCAGCTATATATAACCAGAACTCTGGGGATAACCAGCTGTATATAACCAGAACTCTGGGGATAACCAGCTATATATAACCAGAACTCTGGGGATAACCAGCTATATATAACCAGAACTCTGGGGATAACCAGCTGTATATAACCAGAACTCTGGGGATAACCAGCTATATATAACCAGAACTCTGGGGATAACCAGCTATATATAACCAGAACTCTGGGGATAACCAGCTATATATAACCAGAACTCTGGGGATAACCAGCTGTATATAACCAGAACTCTGGGGATAACCAGCTATATATAACCAGAACTCTGGGGATAACCAGCTATATATAACCAGAACTCTGGGGATAACCAGCTATATATAACCAGAACTCTGGGGATAACCAGCTATATATAACCAGAACTCTGGGGATAACCAGCTATATATAACCAGAACTCTGGTTATAACCAGTTCGTATATAACCAGAACTCTGGGGATAACCAGCTATATATAACCAGAACTCTGGGGATAACCAGCTATATATAACCAGAACTCTGGGGATAACCAGCTATATATAACCAGAACTCTGGGGATAACCAGCTATATATAACCAGAACTCTGGGGATAACCAGCTATATATAACCAGAACTCTGGGGATAACCAGCTATATATAACCAGAACTCTGGTTATAACCAGTTCGTATATAACCAGAACTCTGGTGAAAACCAGCCCGTATATAACCAGAACTACTACCGTCAGGGCCCGGTCCAAATAACTACCTCTCCCCTATATAGGTCACTACTACCGTCAGGGCCCGGTCCAGATAACTACCTCTCCCCTATATAGTCCACTACTACCGTCAGGGCCCGGTCCAGATAACTACTTCTTCCCTATATAGTCCACTACTACCGTCAGGGCCCGGTCCAGATAACTACCTCTCCCCTATATAGTCCACTACTACCGTCAGGGCCCGGTCCAAATAACTACCTCTTCCCTATATAGTTCACTACTACCGTCAGGGTCCGGTCCAAATAACTACCTCTCCCCTATATAGGTCACTACTACCGTCAGGGCCCGGTCCAGATAACTACCTCTCCCCTATATAGTCCACTACTACCGTCAGGGCCCGGTCCAGATAACTACTTCTTCCCTATATAGTCCACTACTACCGTCAGGGCCCGGTCCAGATAACTACCTCTCCCCTATATAGTCCACTACTACCGTCAGGGCCCGGTTCAAATAACTACCTCTTCCCTATATAGTTCACTACTACCGTCAGGGTCCGGTCCAAATAACTACCTCTCCCCTATATAGTCCACTACTACCATCAGGGCCCGGTCCAAATAACTCCACTGACTTGGGAATCGAGTTCCATCTGAGACATAACTCTGTTCTCTAATCTCAAAGATACCCTGGTGATGTCAGAGCAATTATCCAATCACGATCCTGAACCCCCCCCCCATGATCCAACAATCACCGTGACGACCTCTGCTAAGTGAGGAGACGTCCAGTAGCGCGTGTCAGCGTCATTAGAAGTGTATTCCGGGGTGGAGTTAAATGTAAGGAGGATAGCAGAGAAAGGCCCACTTTGTGATGATTAAAAAACTAAGGTTTGAGGTGTTATAAAACGGAGGGATTCACAGGCGGAGCTTGGGGAAAGGACTGACTGACAGTCCATGAGGTCAGCATGATAGTTTTAACCATATTTTGAAACTACACAAAGAGCTGTAAAAGAAAAAACCCAGAGTGGATCTTTGAGCTGTAGATGATGTCAAATCTAAAGAAGCAGGTCCCGTTATGGGGCGGTTGTCGTAAAACCTCTTATCAGATCAACGTCATCTGAGGAGACGGGGGAACTCCGGGGACAACAGTGTCAACTGTTAAAAAAAAACGAATGAACAGGATTGTAGTGTTCCCACAGGTTGATATGAAGATACCTAAAACTGATAAGTGTCTCTGACCATTACTTTACTGACGCTCCACAAGGACAAGAAAGGAACATGACATGTCTTTGTGAAGCAAAGTCGTGGGCTAGAGTTGGAGTTGTAGAGCATCATCTCTCCTCCTCTCTCTCCTCTCTCCTCTCTCTCCTCCTCTCTCCTCCTCTCTCCTCCTGGTAAAGGTGGGGGCTGGAGTTGGAGTTGTAGAGCATCATCTCTTCTCCTCTCTCTCCTCTCTCCTCTCTCTCCTCCTCTCTCCTCCTCTCTCCTCCTGGTAAAGGTGGGGGCTGGAGTTGGAGTTGTAGAGCATCATCTCTCCTCCTCTCTCTCCTCTCTACACCCCTCTCCTCTCTCTCCTCCTCTCTCCTCCTCTCTCCTCCTGGTAAAGGTGGGGGCTGGAGTTGGAGTTGTAGAGCATCATCTCTCCTCCTCTCTCTCCTCTCTACACCCCTCTCCTCCTCTCTCCTCCTCTCTCCTCCTCTCTCCTCCTGGTAACGGTGGGGGCTGGAGTTGGAGTTGTAGAGCATCATCTCTCCTCCTCTCTTTCCTCTCTACACCCCTCTCCTCTCTCCTCCTCTCTCCTCCTCTCTCCTCCTGGTAAAGGTGGGGGCTGGAGTTGGAGTTGTAGAGCATCATCTCTCCTCCTCTCTCTCCTCTCTACACCCCTCTCCTCTCTCTCCTCCTCTCTCCTCCTCTCTCCTCCTAGTAAAGCTGGGGGCTGGATTTGGAGTTGTAGAGCATCGAGGAGAGCAGTATCAGTCATCCTTTAAGAGACTGGAGAGTGAGACAGCCAGACATCAGGAATAACCAGCACACCCCTCTCTTCTCTACTCCTCTCTCCTCCTCTCTCCTCCTCTCTACACCCCTTTCTCCTCCCCTCTCCTCCTCTTCTCCTCTCTACACCCCTCTCTCCTCTCTACTCCTCTCTACACCCCTTTCTCCTCCCCTCTCTCCTCTCTACACCCCTCTCCTCATCTATACACCCCTCTCTCCTCCCCTCTCCTCTCTCCTCCTCTCTCCTCCTCTCTACACTCCTCTCTCCTCTACTCTCTCCTCCTCTCTACATCCCTCTCCCTACTCCAATCACCTCCTCTCCCTTCTTCTCTCTCCTCCTCTCTACACCCCTTTCTCCTCAACTCTCTCCTCTCTACATCCCTATCTCTACTCCAATCTCCTCCCCTCCCTTCTTCTCTCACCTCCTCTCTACCCCTTTTCTCTCTCCTCCTGGTAAAGGTCCACTTGGATAACAAGCTATATATATACCTTGAGATGGAAACTCTGTCCCCGTAATGGAGTCTGTTTCATCAGTGTCCCTCTATATATATACCTGGAGATGGAAACTCTGTCCCCCTAATGGAGTCTGTTTTATCAGTGTCCCTCTATATATATATACCTGGAGATGGAAACTCTGTCCCCGTAATGGAGTCTGTTTCATCAGTGTTCCACTATATATATATATATACCTGGAGATGGAAACTCTGTCCCCCTAATGGAGTCTGTTTCATCAGTGTCCCTCTATATATATACCTGGAGATGGAAACTCTGTCCCCGTAATGGAGTCTCAGGAGCAACTGGTTTGAAGTGTCTCCAAGGCAGCAGGTGATTGAGTCTTGCATTCCTGGGATTGAGCCACATGCTAACTGCCAGTCGCAGCTGGAGGCTGCCGATGAAGGTAATTATTTCCTCATTTGCTCCCTGGATTGAAACGAGCGAACGTTATCAACACAGCGGTCCGCTATCTATAGTCGGGCGGTTGTGTTCACCGTGGCGCCGCCGATGGATTATACACGCGGGAATACAGATGGATGTATGGACACAGACGTGTGTGTGTGTAGAAAGAAAGATCCCTCTAAACCCATTTAGCTCTCAAAGTGTCACACCCTGACCATAGTTTGCTTTGTATGTTTCTATGTTTTGATTGGTCAGGGTGTGATCTGAGTGGGCATTCTATGTTGGATGTCTTGTTTGTCTATTTCTATGTCTGGCCTGATATGGTTCTCAATCAGAGGCAGGTGTTAGTCATTGTCTCTGATTGGGAACCATATTTAGGTAGCCTGGGTTTCACTGTGTGTTTGTGGATGATTGTTCCTGTCTCTGTGTTTTGCACCAGACAGGGCTGTTTTTGGTTTTCCACGTTTATTGTTTTGTAGTGTTCGTGTTTATCTGTTTTCATTAAACATGAATCAATATAACCACGCTGCGTTTTGGTCCGCCTCTACTTCACCTAATGAAAACCGTGACACAAAGCTCTGAAAGCCATTACCCAACAGGGGGTCCTTTCCCAGGGAATTGGTCACCATATCATCTAGACATGTTGTAATCAATACGTCACGCTAAACTACAGTGAGGATGTGTGGGAAACGGTATATCCTACCTACTGAATATTGCTTTTTAAGTTGACCTTTATTTAACCTTGAAAAAGACCCCCGGAGGTTACAAACCTCTTTTTACGAGGTGAACCTGGCAAGAGGTCAGGAGGAAGTTGTCAGCGTGTAAATATAACACATGAACACAATACAATACAATACACACCACACTATACAACACAATACAATACACACCACACCACCACACAATATAATACACACCACACCACACAATACAATACACACCACACCACACAATACAATACACACCACACCACACAATACAATACACACCACACCACACAATACAATACACACCACACCACACAATACAATACACACCACACCACACAATACAATACACACCACACAATACACCACAATACAATACAATACACACCACACCACAATACACCACACCACAATACACCACAACACACCACACAATACAATACACACCACACCACACAATACAATACAATACACACACCACACACCACACCACAACACACCACACAACACAACACAATACACACCACAACACAACACCACACAATACACACCACAACACAATACACACCACAACACAACACAACACAATACAACACAACTACAACGGTGAATTACAAAAAAAAGTACTCTCAATTCCTGAAATTCCTTGCTCAGCAAGGTCCATCCCCAACAGGGTCCATCCCCAACAGGGCCCATCCCAACAGGGCCCATCCCAACAGGGCCCATCCCAACAGGGCCCATCCCAACAGGGTTCATCCCAACAGGGTCCATCCCAACAGGGCTCATCCCAACAGGGTCCATCCCCAACAGGGTCCATCCCCAACAGGGTATATCCCAACAGGGTCCATCCCCAACAGGGCCCATCCCAACAGGGTCCATCCCCAACAGGGTATATCCCAACAGGGTCCATCCCAACAGGGTATATCCCCAACAAGGTATACCTACCAACAGGGTATATCCCCAACAAGGTATACCTACCAACAGGGTATATCCCCAACAGGGTCCATCCCAACAGGGTCCATCCCAACAGGGCCCATCCCAACAGGGTCCATCCCAACAGGGTCCATCCCAACAGGGCCCATCCCAACAGGGTCCATCCCAACAGGGCCCATCCCCAACAGGGTCCATCCCCAACAGGGCCCATCCCAACAGGGCCCATCCCAAAAGAGCCCATCCCAACAGGGCCCATCCCAACAGGGTTCATCCCAACAGGGTCCATCCCCAACAGGGTATATCCCAACAGGGCCCATCCCAACAGGGCCCATCCCAACAGGGTCCATCCCCAACAGGGTATATCCCAACAGGGTCCATCCCCAACAGGGCCCATCCCAACAGGGTCCATCCCCAACAGGGTATATCCCAACAGGGTCCACCCCAACAGGGTATATCCCCAACAAGGTATACCTACCAACAGGGTATATCCCAACAGGGTCCATCCCAACAGGGTCCATCCCCAACAGGGTCCATCACCAACAGGGTCTATCCCAACAGGGTCCATCCCCAACAGGGTCCATCCCCAACAGGGTCCATCACCAACAGGGTCTATCCCAACAGGGTCCATCCCAACAGGGTCCATCCCAACAGGGTCCATCCCCAACAGGGTCCATCACCAACAGGGTCCATCCCGACAGGAACGATGTCAACATCCTGTAATCAACACTTCAGACAACACAACAGTGAGGTGCGAACTTAGGGAGAACGATGTCGGGTATTTCCATTCACGGTTGTTCTGTTCCTAGGTAACGCAGACAAAGAAAATAAATGATTTTTAGAAAAAAAGGAAAGCCATTAAAACATAAAGTATTGTCTGTGTGTTTTGGAAGTGGCCTCTGGGAAATCGGCGCTGGGCGCTAGGCGGCTAAAGCGGAAACCACCAATTCCGATCATTACAGACAAGGTCCATTACCAACAGGGTCTGTTCCTAAGACATTGATACCATCTAGATATATTGTAATCAATACTCAGGGTGAGAGTTTAGAGCAGGGAGAAGGATGGTTCAGGTTAACTGCTGATCCCTCTCTAAAGAATAAAGACAAAGAAACAATCTTAGATGGAGCAGACAAAGACAGGTCACGCAAAGAAAACCTTGAGCCATTTACCCAAACGTGTTAGCTATAGTGTTCTGTGAGTGGACAGCTTGGTGGCTGAAGCATTAACAATAGTGTTCTGTGAGTGGACAGCTTGGTGGCTGAAGCCTTAGCTATAGTGTTCTGTGAGTGGACAGCTTGGTGGCTGAAGCCTCAGCTATAGTGTTCTGTGAGTGGACAGCTTGGTGGCTGAAGCCTTAGCTATAGTGTTCTGTGAGTGGACAGCTTGGTGGCTGAAGCCTTAGCTATAGTGTTCTGTGAGTGGACAGCTTGGTGGCTGAAGCCTCAGCTATAGTGTTCTGTGAGTGGGCAGCTTGGTGGCTGAAGCCTTAGCTATAGTGTTCTGTGAGTGGACAGCTTGGTGGCTGAAGCCTTAGCTATAGTGTTCTGTGAGTGGGCAGCATGGTGGCTGAAGCCTTAGCTATAGTGTTCTGTGAGTGGACAGCTTGGTGGCTGAAGCCTCAGCTATAGTGTTCTGTGAGTGGGCAGCATGGTGGCTGAAGCCTCAGCTATAGTGTTCTGTGAGTGGACAGGTTGGTGGCTGAAGCCTTAGCTATAGTGTTCTGTGAGTGGACAGCTTGGTGGCTGAAGGCTCAGCTATAGTGTTCTGTGAGTGGGCAGCATGGTGGCTGAAGCCTCAACTATAGTGTTCTGTGAGTGGACAGGTTGGTGGCTGAAGCCTCAGCTATAGTGTTCTGTGAGTGGACAGCTTGGTGGCTGAAGACTCAGCTATAGTGTTCTGTGAGTGGGCAGCATGGTGGCTGAAGCCTCAGCTATAGTGTTCTGTGAGTGGACAGCTTGGTGGCTGAAGCCTTAGCTATAGTGTTCTGTGAGTGGACAGCTTGGTGGCTGAAGCCTTAGCTATAGTGTTCTGTGAGTGGGCAGTTTGGTGGCTGAAGCATTAACAATAGTGTTCTGTGAGTGGACAGCTTGGTGGCTGAAGCCTTAGCTATAGTGTTCTGTGAGTGGACAGCTTGGTGGCTGAAGCCTCAGCTATAGTGTTCTGTGAGTGGACAGCTTGGTGGCTGAAGCCTTAGCTATAGTGTTCTGTGAGTGGACAGCTTGGTGGCTGAAGCCTTAGCTATAGTGTTCTGTGAGTGGACAGCTTGGTGGCTGAAGCCTCAGCTATAGTGTTCTGTGAGTGGGCAGCTTGGTGGCTGAAGCCTTAGCTATAGTGTTCTGTGAGTGGACAGCTTGGTGGCTGAAGCCTTAGCTATAGTGATCTGTGAGTGGGCAGCATGGTGGCTGAAGCCTTAGCTATAGTGTTCTGTGAGTGGACAGCTTGGTGGCTGAAGCCTCAGCTATAGTGTTCTGTGAGTGGACAGCTTGGTGGCTGAAGCCTCAGCTATAGTGTTCTGTGAGTGGGCAGCTTGGTGGCTGAAGCCTTAGCTATAGTGTTCTGTGAGTGGACAGCTTGGTGGCTGAAGCCTTAGCTATAGTGTTCTGTGAGTGGACAGCTTGGTGGCTGAAGCCTTAGCTATAGTGTTCTGTGAGTGGACAGCTTGGTGGCTGAAGCCTCAGCTATAGTGTTCTGTGAGTGGACAGCTTGGTGGCTGAAGCCTTAGCTATAGTGTTCTGTGAGTGGACAGCTTGGTGGCTGAAGCCTTAGCTATAGTGTTCTGTGAGTGGACAGCTTGGTGGCTGAAGCCTCAGCTATAGTGTTCTGTGAGTGGACAGCTTGGTGGCTGAAGCCTTAGCTATAGTGTTCTGTGAGTGGACAGCTTGGTGGCTGAAGCCTTAGCTATAGTGTTCTGTGAGTGGACAGCTTGGTGGCTGAAGCCTCAGCTATAATGTTCTGTGAGTGGACAGCTTGGTGGCTGAAGCCTTAGCTATAGTGTTCTGTGAGTGGGCAGCTTGGTGGCTGAAGCCTCAGCTATAGTGTTCTGTAAGTGGGCAGCATGGTGGCTGAAGCCTCAGCTATAGTGTTCTGTGAGTGGACAGCTTGGTGGCTGAAGCCTTAGCTATAGTGTTCTGTGAGTGGGCAGCATGGTGGCTGAAGCCTTAGCTATAGTGTTCTGTGAGTGGGCAGCTTGGTGGCTGAAGCCTTAGCTATAGTGTTCTGTGAGTGGACAGCTTGGTGGCTGAAGCCTTAGCTATAGTGTTCTGTGAGTGGACAGCTTGGATTCCAATCTGCTAGAGGAGGAGGTTTTGTGCCGACCAGTATTCAGTTCAACAACAGCTCTTTGAGATGGTTTGACATCAGAATTCAACGTTTGTCCAGGAGGGAAAAACATCAAGTGTTTACGGTTAAGGTAAGGGTTAAGGTAAGGGGTAAGGTAAGGGTTAAGGTAAGGGTTAGGGTAAGGGTTAAGGTAAGGGTTAGGGTAAGGGTTAAGGTAAGGGTTAAGGTAAGGGTTAAGGTAAGGGTTAAGGTAAGGGTTAAGGTAAGGGTTAAGGTAAGGGTTTAGGTAAGGGTTAAGGTAAGGGTTAAGGTAAGGGTTAAGGTAAGGGTTAAGGTGAGGGTTAAGGTAAGGGTTAAGGTAAGGGTTAATGTAAGGGTTAATGTAAGGGTTAAGGTAAGGGTTAAGGTAAGGGTTAAGGTTTAATGTAAGGGTTAAGGTAAGGGTTAAGGTTTAATGTAAGGGTTAAGGTAAAGGTTAAGTTTAAGGTTTAATGTAAGGGGTAAGGTAAGGGTTAAGGGAAAGGTTAAGGTAAGGGTTAAGGTAAGGGTTAAGGGAAAGGTTAAGGTAAGGGTTAAGGTAAGGGTTAAGGGAAAGGTTAAGGTAAGGGTTAAGGTAAGGGTTAAGGTAAGGGTTAAGCATCAGTCAGTCATTAGGAACCATCTGTATAGACCCAGGCTGACCATCATCACCCAGCATCAGTCAGTCATTAGGAACCATCTGTATAGACCTAGACTGACCATCATAACCCAGTATCAGTCAGTCATTAGGAACCATCTGTATAGACCCAGACTGACCATCATCACCCAGCATCAGTCAGTCATTAGGAACCATCTGTATAGACCCAGGCTGACCATCATCACCCAGCATCAGTCAGTCATTAGGAACCATCTGTATAGACCCAGACTGACCATCATAACCCAGCATCAGTCAGTCATTAGGAACCATCTGTAAAGACCCAGGCTGACCATCATAACCCAGCATCAGTCAGTCATTAGGAACCATCTGTAAAGACCCAGGCTGACCATCATAACCCAGCATCAGTCAGTCATTAGGAACCATCTCTATAGACCCAGGCTGTGTCACAAACGGCACCCTGTTCCCTATTTAATGTAGTGCACTACTTTTGACCAAGGCCCATAAGGCGCTGGTCGAAAGAAGTGCACCTACGTAGGGAATAGAGTGCCGTGTCAGACGCACCCCCAGCATCTCTGAAGGGAGGAAGGCAGCGTTTAAGGGTCTCCGAAAGACACAAACAAACAAATTAACAAAGGCTGTGGGTTTATTCTGTTAGACCTGTTAGACTGGCAGCATCTCCCAGCAGGCTGTTAGAGCTATCCAGCTGGCTGACCAGAACCTGGCTGTGGGTTCACCCTGTTAGATCTGTTAGAGCTATCCAGCTGACTGACCAGAACCTCGCTGTGGATTCACCCTGTTAGATCTGTTAGAGCTATCCAGCTGGCTGACCAGAACCTGACTGTGGGTTCACCCTGTTAGAGCTATCCAGCTGGCTGACCAGAACCTGACTGTGGGTTCACCCTGTTAGATCTGTTAGAGCTATCCAGCTGGCTGACCAGAACCTGGCTGTGGGTTCAACCTGTTAGAGCTATCCAGCTGGCTGACCAGAACCTGGCTGTGGGTTCACCCTGTTAGAGCTATCCAGCTGACCGACCAGAACCTGGCTGTGGGTTCACCCTGTTAGAGCTATCCAGCTGGCTGACCAGAACCTGGCTGTGGGTTCACCCTGTTAGAGCTATCCAGCTGGCTGACCAGAACCTGGCTGTGGGTTCACCCTGTTAGAGTTATCCAGCTGGCTGACCAGAACCTGGCTGTGGGTTCACCCTGTTAGATCTGTTAGAGCTATCCAGCACACTGACCAGAACCTCGCTGTGGATTCACCCTGTTAGATCTGTTAGAGCTATCCAGCTGGCTGACCAGAACCTGACTGTGGGTTCACCCTGTTAGAACTTTCCAGCTGGCTGACCAGAACCTGACTGTGGGTTCACCCTGTTAGACCGGTTAGAGCTATCCAGCTGGCTGACCAGAACCTGACTGTGGGTTCACCCTGTTAGAGCTATCCAGCTGGCTGACCAGAACCTGGCTGTGGGTTCACCCTGTTAGATCTGTTAGAGCTATCCAGCTGGCTGACCAGAACCTGACTGTGGGTTCACCCTGTTAGACCTGTTAGAGCTATCCAGCTGGCTGACCAGAACCTGACTGTGGGTTCGCCCTGTTAGATCTGTTAGAGCTATCCAGCTGGCTGACCAGAACCTGGCTGTGGGTTCACCCTGTTAGAGCTATCCAGCTGACTGACCAGAACCTGACTGTGGGTTCACCCTGCTAGATCTGTTAGAGCTATCCAGCTGGCTGACCAGAACCTGGCTGTGGGTTCACCCTGTTAGAGCTATCCAGCTGACTGACCAGAACCTGGCTGTGGGTTCACCCTGTTAGAGCTATCCAGCTTGCTGACCAGAACCTGGCTGTGGGTTCACCCTGTTAAATCTGTTAGAGCTATCCAGCTGACTGACCAGAACCTGGCTGTGGGTTCACCCTGTTAGATCTGTTAGAGTGGCAGCATCTCCCAGCAGGCTGTTAGAGCTATCCAGCTGGCTGCTCCCAAATGTCACCCTATATAGTGCACTACGTTTCACCAGAGCATGGACAACACTAGTGCACTGTAAAAGGGAATAGGCTGCCGTTTTTGATCACAGCCGCTGTTAGAAAGCTCCCAGGGTCTCAAGTGGCTCGTTAACATCACTAAAGAGGACCGGAGGAGAATTAGATGCCTCTAAGTGCTGGGAACCAGGCATCACAGCAACACAGGTCATGTAGGAAACCTGAGCAGCATCACTATCTGGATAGAAACTGAGCTAATGACGTTGTCTGGTTGGGTGAGACAGGATAGAATAGGATGAGATGCAATGTCACAAAGGGGGGGAATTAGTCTTAGACGCACAGTACTGCTGTAAACAAAATAGACACCTTCAAACATATATATATTTTTTAACCTTTATTTAAGTAGGCAAGTCAGTTAAGAACAAATTCTTATTTACAATGACGGCCTACCGGGGAACAGTGGGTTAACTACCTTGTTCAGGGGCAGAACAACATATTTTTAACTTGTCAGCTCTGAGATTCAATCCAGCAACCTTTTCTGTTACTAGTCCAACACTCGAACCCCTAGGCTACCTGCTGGTTACTAGTCCAACGCTCTAACCACTAGGCTACCTGCTGGTTACTAGTCCAACGTTCTAACCACTAGGCTACCTGCTGGTTACTAGTCCAACGCTCTAACCACTAGGCTACCTGCTGGTTACTGACCCAACACTCTAACCACTAGTCTACCTGCTGGTTACTGACCTAACACTCTAACCACTAGTCTTCCTGCTGGTTACTTGTCCAACACTCTAACCACTAATCTACCTGCTGGTTACTAGTCCAACACTCTAACCACTAGACTACCTGCTGGTTACTAGTCCAACACTCTAACCACTAGGCTACCTACTGGTTACTAGTCCAACACTCTAACCACTAGGCTACCTGCTGGTTACTAGTCCAACACTAACAACTAGGCTACCTGCTGGTTACTAGTCCAACACTCTAACCACTAGGCTACCTGCTGGTTACTAGTCCAACACTCTAACCACTAGGCCACCTGCTGGTTACTAGTCCAACACTCTAACCACTAGACTACCTGCTGGTTACTAGTCCAACACTAACAACTAGGCTACCTGCTGGTTGCTGGCCCAACGCTCTAACCATTAGGCTACCTGCTGGTTACTAGTCCAACACTAACCACTAGGCTACCTGCTGGTTACTCGTCCAACACTCTAACCATTAGGCTACCTGCTGGTTACTAGTCCAACACTCTAACCACTCGACTACCTTCTGGTTACTGACCCAACGCTCTAACCACTAGGCTACCTGCTGGTTACTAGTCCAATGCTCTAACCACTAGGCTACCTGCTGGTTACTAGTCCAACACTCTAACCACTAGACTACCTGCTGGTTACTAGTCCAACACTCTAACCACTAGGCTACCTGCTGGTTCCTAGTCCAACGCTCTAACCACTAGGCTACCTGCTGGTTACTAGTCCAACGCTCTAACCCCTAGGCTACCTGCTGGTTACTAGTCCAACGCTCTAACCACTAGTCTACCTGCTGGTTACTAGTCCAACGCTCTAACCACTAGGCTACCTGCTGGTTACTGGCCCAACACTCTAACCACTAGACTACCTGCTGGTTACTAGTCCAATGCTCTAACCACTAGGCTACCTGCTGGTTACTAGTCCAACACTCTAACCACTAGGCTACCTGCTGGTTACTAGTCCAACGCTCTAACCACTAGGCTACCTGCTGGTTACTAGTCCAATGCTCTAACCACTAGACTACCTGCTGGTTACTAGTCCAACGCTCTAACCCCTAGGCTACCTGCTGGTTACTAGTCCAACGCTCTAACCACTAGTCTACCTGCTGGTTACTAGTCCAACGCTCTAACCACTAGGCTACCTGCTGGTTACTGGCCCAACACTCTAACCACTCTAATCTATTATTGTCCCTTAACCCTACCACCCCTCCCCTAATCAGAGTAAACTAATGGACAACAACCCTTTGGCTTCTACTTCCAGCTTATACATACTATATATATTTTAGAGACACAGTCTATTTGACAAATAGTTATGTTTTGTTTGTTTTTTAATCCCATTGTTCAGCTCCTCCCATCTATCTCTGAACACCATCCAGCAAGATGTTTTGCTATCGTTCTGTTGAAATGTATTGTAGTGTAATAATTTCTTTCTTTTTGGGATATGAATACCGAGTATGTCCTCTTCACCGTCAGACCAATGTACATAGAGCAGCAGTCTCTAAGGTTCAGGGCAGGATACTGGGCAGAGGCCGGCTAGTGACACTGACTAAGGTTCAGGGCAGGGTACTGGGCAGAGGCCAGCTAGTGACACTAACTAAGGTTCAGGGCAGGATACTGGGCAGAGGCCGGCTAGTTACACTGACTAAGGTTCAGGGCAGGGTACTGGGCAGAGGCCGGCTAGTGACACTGACTAAGGTTCAGGGCAGGGTACTGGGCAGAGGCCGGCTAGTGACACTGACTAAGGTTCAGGGCAGGGTACTGGGCAGAGGCCGGCTAGTGACACTGACTAAGGTTCAGGGCAGGGTACTAGGCTGAGGCCAGCTAGTGACACTGACTAAGGTTCAGGGCAGGGTACTGGGCAGAGGCCGGCTAGTGACACTGACTAAGGTTCAGGGCAGGGTACTAGGCTGAGGCCAGCTAGTGACACTGACTAAGGTTCAGGGCAGGGTACTGAGCAGAGGCCGGCTAGTGACACTGACTAAGGTTCAGGGCAGGGTACTGGGCAGAGGCCAGCTAGTGACACTGACTAAGGTTCAGGGCAGGGTACTGGGCAGAGGCCGGCTAGTGACACTGACTAAGGTTCAGGGCAGGGTACTGGGCAGAGGCCAGCTAGTGACACTGACTAAGGTTCAGGGCAGGGTACTGGGCAGAGGCCGGCTAGTGACACTGACTAAGGTTCAGGGCAGGGTACTGGGCAGAGGCCGGCTAGTGACACTGACTAAGGTTCAGGGCAGGGTACTGGGCAGAGGCCGGCTAGTGACACTGACTAAGGTTCAGGGCAGGGTACTGGGCAGAGGCCGGCTAGTGACACTGACTAAGGTTCAGGGCAGGGTACTGGGCAGAGGCCGGCTAGTGACACTGACTAAGGTTCAGGGCAGGGTACTGGGCAGAGGCCGGCTAGTGACACTAACTAAGGTTCAGGGCAGGGTACTGGGCAGAGGCCGGCTAGTGACACTGACTAAGGTTCAGGGCAGGGTACTGGGCAGAGGCCAGCTAGTGACACTGACTAAGGTTCAGGGTAGGGTACTGGGCAGAGGCCAGCTAGTGACACTAACTAAGGTTCAGGGCAGGATACTGGGCAGAGGCCAGCTAGTGACACTGACTAAGGTTCAGGGCAGGGTACTGGGCAGAGGCCGGCTAGTGACACTGACTAAGGTTCAGGGCAGGGTACTGGGCAGAGGCCGGCTAGTGACACTGACTAAGGTTCAGGGCAGGGTACTGGGCAGAGGCCGGCTAGTGACACTGACTAAGGTTCAGGGCAGGGTACTGGGCAGAGGCCAGCTAGTGACACTGACTAAGGTTCAGGGCAGGGTACTGGGCAGAGGCCAGCTAGTGACACTGACTAAGCTTCAGGGCAGGGTACTGGGCAGAGGCCAGCTAGTGACACTAACTAAGGTTCAGGGCAGGATACTGGGCAGAGGCCAGCTAGTGACACTGACTAAGGTTCAGGGCAGGGTACTAGGCAGAGGCCAGCTAGTGACACTGACTAAGGTTCAGGGCAGGGTACTAGGCAGAGGCTAGCAAGTGACACTGACTAAGGTTCAGGGCAGGGTACTGGGTGGAGGCCGGCTAGTGACACTGACTAAGGTTCAGGGCAGGGTACTGGGCAGAGGCCGGCTAGTGACACTAACTAAGGTTCAGGGCAGGGTACTGGGCAGAGGCCGGCTAGTGACACTGATTAAGGTTCAGGGCAGGGTACTGGGCGGAGGCCGGCTAGTGACACTGACTAAGGTTCAGGGCAGGGTACTGGGCAGAGGCCGGCTAGTGACACTGACTAAGGTTCAGGGCAGGGTACTATGCAGAGGCCGGCTAGTGACACTGACTAAGGTTCAGGGCAGGGTACTGGGCAGAGGCCGGCTAGTGACACTGACTAAGGTTCAGGGCAGGGTACTGGGCAGAGGCCGGCTAGTGACACTGACTAAGGTTCAGGGCAGGGTACTGGGCAGAGGCCGGCTAGTGACACTGACTAAGGTTCAGGGCAGGGTACTGGGCAGAGGCCGGCTAGTGACACTGACTAAGGTTCAGGGCAGGGTACTGGGCAGAGGCCGGCTAGTGACACTGACTAAGGTTCAGGGCAGGGTACTGGGCAGAGGCCGGCTAGTGACACTGACTAAGGTTCAGGGCAGGGTACTGGGCAGAGGCCGGCTAGTGACACTGACTAAGGTTCAGGGCAGGGTACTGGGCAGAGGCCGGCTAGTGACACTGACTAAGGTTCAGGGCAGGGTACTGGGCAGAGGCCGGCTAGTGACACTGACTAAGGTTCAGGGCAGGGTACTGGGCAGAGGCCGGCTAGTGACACTGACTAAGGTTCAGGGCAGGGTACTGGGCAGAGGCCGGCTAGTGACACTGACTAAGGTTCAGGGCAGGGTACTGGGCAGAGGCCGGCTAGTGACACCAACTAAGGTTCAGGGCAGGGTACTGGGCAGAGGCCGGCTAGTGACACTGACTAAGGTTCAGGGCAGGGTACTGGGCAGAGGCCAGCTAGTGACACTGACTAAGGTTCAGGGTAGGGTACTGGGCAGAGGCCAGCTAGTGACACTAACTAAGGTTCAGGGCAGGATACTGGGCAGAGGCCAGCTAGTGACACTGACTAAGGTTCAGGGCAGGGTACTAGGCAGAGGCTAGCTAGTGACACTGACTAAGGTTCAGGGCAGGGTACTGGGCGGAGGACGGCTAGTGACACTGACTAAGGTTCAGGGCAGGGTACTGGGCAGAGGCCGGCTAGTGACACTAACTAAGGTTCAGGGCAGGGTACTGGGCAGAGGCCGGCTAGTGACACTGACTAAGGTTCAGGGCAGGGTACTGGGCGGAGGCCGGCTAGTGACACTGACTAAGGTTCAGGGCAGGGTACTGGGTGGAGGCCGGCTAGTGACACTGACTAAGGTTCAGGGCAGGGTACTGGGCAGAGGCCGGCTAGTGACACTGACTAAGGTTCAGGGCAGGGTACTGGGCAGAGGCCGGCTAGTGACACTGACTAAGGTTCAGGGCAGGGTACTGGGCAGAGGCCAGCTAGTGACACTGACTAAGGTTCAGGGCAGGGTACTGGGCAGAGGCTGGCTAGTGACACTGACTAAGGTTCAGGGCAGGGTACTATGCAGAGGCCGGCTAGTGACACTGACTAAGGTTCAGGGCAGGGTACTGGGCAGAGGCCGGCTAGTGACACTGACTAAGGTTCAGGGCAGGGTACTGGGCAGAGGCCAGCTAGTGACACTGACTAAGGTTCAGGGCAGGGTACTGGGCAGAGGCCGGCTAGTGACACTGACTAAGGTTCAGGGCAGGGTACTGGGCAGAGGCCAGCTAGTGACACTGACTAAGGTTCAGGGCAGGGTACTGGGCAGAGGCCGGCTAGTGACACTGACTAAGGTTCAGGGCAGGGTACTGGGCAGAGGCCGGCTAGTGACACTGACTAAGGTTCAGGGCAGGGTACTGGGCAGAGGCCGGCTAGTGACACTGACTAAGGTTCAGGGCAGGGTACTGGGCAGAGGCCGGCTAGTGACACTGACTAAGGTTCAGGGCAGGGTACTGGGCAGAGGCCTGCTAGTGACACTGACTAAGGTTCAGGGCAGGGTACTGGGCAGAGGCCGGCTAGTGACACTAACTAAGGTTCAGGGCAGGGTACTGGGCAGAGGCCGGCTAGTGACACTGACTAAGGTTCAGGGCAGGGTACTGGGCAGAGGCCAGCTAGTGACACTGACTAAGGTTCAGGGTAGGGTACTGGGCAGAGGCCAGCTAGTGACACTAACTAAGGTTCAGGGCAGGATACTGGGCAGAGGCCAGCTAGTGACACTGACTAAGGTTCAGGGCAGGGTACTAGGCAGAGGCTAGCTAGTGACACTGACTAAGGTTCAGGGCAGGGTACTGGGCGGAGGCCGGCTAGTGACACTGACTAAGGTTCAGGGCAGGGTACTGGGCAGAGGCCGGCTAGTGACACTAACTAAGGTTCAGGGCAGGGTACTGGGCAGAGGCCGGCTAGTGACACTGACTAAGGTTCAGGGCAGGGTACTGGGCGGAGGCCGGCTAGTGACACTGACTAAGGTTCAGGGCAGGGTACTGGGCGGAGGCCGGCTAGTGACACTGACTAAGGTTCAGGGCAGGGTACTGGGTGGAGGCCGGCTAGTGACACTGACTAAGGTTCAGGGCAGGGTACTGGGCAGAGGCCGGCTAGTGACACTGACTAAGGTTCAGGGCAGGGTACTGGGCAGAGGCCGGCTAGTGACACTGACTAAGGTTCAGGGCAGGGTACTGGGCAGAGGCCAGCTAGTGACACTGACTAAGGTTCAGGGCAGGGTACTGGGCAGAGGCTGGCTAGTGACACTGACTAAGGTTCAGGGCAGGGTACTATGCAGAGGCCGGCTAGTGACACTGACTAAGGTTCAGGGCAGGGTACTGGGCAGAGGCCGGCTAGTGACACTGACTAAGGTTCAGGGCAGGGTACTGGGCAGAGGCCAGCTAGTGACACTGACTAAGGTTCAGGGCAGGGTACTGGGCAGAGGCCGGCTAGTGACACTGACTAAGGTTCAGGGCAGGGTACTGGGCAGAGGCCAGCTAGTGACACTGACTAAGGTTCAGGGCAGGGTACTGGGCAGAGGCCGGCTAGTGACACTGACTAAGGTTCAGGGCAGGGTACTGGGCAGAGGCCGGCTAGTGACACTGACTAAGGTTCAGGGCAGGGTACTGGGCAGAGGCCGGCTAGTGACACTGACTAAGGTTCAGGGCAGGGTACTGGGCAGAGGCCGGCTAGTGACACTGACTAAGGTTCAGGGCAGGGTACTGGGCAGAGGCCTGCTAGTGACACTGACTAAGGTTCAGGGCAGGGTACTGGGCAGAGGCCGGCTAGTGACACTAACTAAGGTTCAGGGCAGGGTACTGGGCAGAGGCCGGCTAGTGACACTGACTAAGGTTCAGGGCAGGGTACTGGGCAGAGGCCAGCTAGTGACACTGACTAAGGTTCAGGGTAGGGTACTGGGCAGAGGCCAGCTAGTGACACTAACTAAGGTTCAGGGCAGGATACTGGGCAGAGGCCAGCTAGTGACACTGACTAAGGTTCAGGGCAGGGTACTAGGCAGAGGCTAGCTAGTGACACTGACTAAGGTTCAGGGCAGGGTACTGGGCGGAGGCCGGCTAGTGACACTGACTAAGGTTCAGGGCAGGGTACTGGGCAGAGGCCGGCTAGTGACACTAACTAAGGTTCAGGGCAGGGTACTGGGCAGAGGCCGGCTAGTGACACTGACTAAGGTTCAGGGCAGGGTACTGGGCGGAGGCCGGCTAGTGACACTGACTAAGGTTCAGGGCAGGGTACTGGGTGGAGGCCGGCTAGTGACACTGACTAAGGTTCAGGGCAGGGTACTGGGCAGAGGCCGGCTAGTGACACTGACTAAGGTTCAGGGCAGGGTACTATGCAGAGGCCGGCTAGTGACACTGACTAAGGTTCAGGGCAGGGTACTGGGCAGAGGCCGGCTAGTGACACTGACTAAGGTTCAGGGCAGGGTACTGGGCAGAGGCCAGCTAGTGACACTGACTAAGGTTCAGGGCAGGGTACTGGGCAGAGGCCGGCTAGTGACACTGACTAAGGTTCAGGGCAGGGTACTGGGCAGAGGCCGGCTAGTGACACTGACTAAGGTTCAGGGCAGGGTACTGGGCAGAGGCCGGCTAGTGACACTGACTAAGGTTCAGGGCAGGGTACTGGGCAGAGGCCAGCTAGTGACACTGACTAAGGTTCAGGGCAGGGTACTGGGCAGAGGCCGGCTAGTGACACTGACTAAGGTTCAGGGCAGGGTACTGGGCAGAGGCCAGCTAGTGACACTGACTAAGGTTCAGGGCAGGGTACTGGGCAGAGGCCGGCTAGTGACACTGACTAAGGTTCAGGGCAGGGTACTGGGCAGAGGCCGGCTAGTGACACTGACTAAGGTTCAGGGCAGGGTACTGGGCAGAGGCCGGCTAGTGACACTGACTAAGGTTCAGGGCAGGGTACTGGGCAGAGGCCGGCTAGTGACACTGACTAAGGTTCAGGGCAGGGTACTGGGCAGAGGCCGGCTAGTGACACTGACTAAGGTTCAGGGCAGGGTACTGGGCAGAGGCCGGCTAGTGACACTAACTAAGGTTCAGGGCAGGGTACTGGGCAGAGGCCGGCTAGTGACACTGACTAAGGTTCAGGGCAGGGTACTGGGCAGAGGCCAGCTAGTGTCACTGACTAAGGTTCAGGGTAGGGTACTGGGCAGAGGCCAGCTAGTGACACTAACTAAGGTTCAGGGCAGGATACTGGGCAGAGGCCGGCTAGTGACACTGACTAAGGTTCAGGGCAGGGTACTGGGCAGAGGCCGGCTAGTGACACTGACTAAGGTTCAGGGCAGGGTACTGGGCAGAGGCCGGCTAGTGACACTGACTAAGGTTCAGGGCAGGGTACTGGGCAGAGGCCGGCTAGTGACACTGACTAAGGTTCAGGGCAGGGTACTGGGCAGAGGCCAGCTAGTGACACTGACTAAGGTTCAGGGCAGGGTACTAGGCTGAGGCCAGCTAGTGACACTGACTAAGCTTCAGGGCAGGGTACTGGGCAGAGGCCAGCTAGTGACACTAACTAAGGTTCAGGGCAGGATACTGGGCAGAGGCCAGCTAGTGACACTGACTAAGGTTCAGGGCAGGGTACTAGGCAGAGGCCAGCTAGTGACACTGACTAAGGTTCAGGGCAGGGTACTAGGCAGAGGCTAGCTAGTGACACTGACTAAGGTTCAGGGCAGGGTACTGGGTGGAGGCCGGCTAGTGACACTGACTAAGGTTCAGGGCAGGGTACTAGGCTGAGGCCAGCTAGTGACACTGACTAAGGTTCAGGGCAGGGTACTGGGTGGAGGTCGGCTAGTGACACTGACTAAGGTTCAGGGCAGGGTACTGGGCAGAGGCCTGCGAGTGTTGACTGTTTACCAGTCTGATGGTCTGGCTGTTTATCAGTCTGATGGCCTGGCTGTTTACCAGTCTGATGGTCTGGCTGTTTATCAGTCTAATGGCCTGGCTGTTTACCAATCTGATGGCCTGGCTGTTTACCAGTGTGATGGCCTGGCTGTTTACCAGTCTGATGGCCTGGCTGTTTACCAGTCTGATGGCCTGGCTGTTTATCAGTCTGATGGTCTGGCTGTTTACCAGTCTGATGGCCTGGCTATTTACCAGTCTGATGGCCTGGCTGTTTATCAGTCTGATGACCTGGCTGTTTACCAGTCTGATGGCCTGGCTGTTTATCAGTCTCTCCATTCCAGATTTGATGCACCTGTACTGTCTCCTTTTACGAGATGGTAGAGGGGTGAACAGGCCGTGGCTCGGGTGGCTGAGGTCTTTGATGATCTTCTGGATGGTAGAGGGGTGAACAGGCCGTGGCTCGGCTGGTTGATGTCCTTGATGATCTTCTTCTGGATGGTAGAGGGGTGGACAGGCCGTTGCTCGGGTGGCAGAGGTCCTTGATGATCTTCTGGGTGGTAGTGGGGTGGACAGGCCGTTGCTCGGGTGGCTGAGGTCCTTGATGATCTTCTGGGTGGTAGTGGGGTGGACAGGCCGTTGCTCGGGTGGCTGAGGTCCTTGATGATCTTCTGGGTGGTAGTGGGGTGGACAGGCCGTTGCTCGGGTGGCAGAGGTCCTTGATGATCTTCTGGGTGGTAGTGGGGTGGACAGGCCGTTGCTCGGGTGGCTGAGGTCCTTGATGATCTTCTTGTCCTTCCTGTATCACCGATTGCTGTAGATGTCCTGGAGGGCAGGCAGTGGGCTCCTAGTGATGCGTTGGGCTGACCACACCCACCTCTGGAAAGTCCTGCAGTTTTGGGACGGTGTTGTTGCCGTCCCAGGCGGTGATACCGCCGGACAGCACGCTCTCAATGGCACATTACTTTATCTAGTAACTGAGATATGGTCCTGTATTCACAAAGGATGAACTACTGAACTAGGAGTTGTGGTTTTAAAAAAAATCATAATGAATAAGAGTGGCGTACCTGATCCTAGATCAGCACTATTACTCTGAGACGCTTTGTGATGAGTGGCCCTGGGACCAAACTAAAAATAACATGGGAAGACCACAGCTGCAAATCTATAGAACTACTGGGTTACGTGTCATGGTCGCAGTACCACCTTATCTTGGGAAAATGCTGCTTTTGGAAAACAAGGAATTGAGCCAAACACTTCTCAATGAGAAATGAACATAATGATCTACCAATGGTCTCTCTGCCAACTTCTCCCCATCCTCTCAACATGAGATAAAAGGACCCACTGCAGCCCACATACCTTCCTACCTAGCTAGCCCAGAACACAGGAGCAGAGCTGCAGACCAGAACCCAGGACACTAGAGTCATTCTCCTGTCTACTTCAGTGTCTCTTCACCAGGAACAGAAGCCTCTTCAACATGTCTGTTCCCCTCCGCTTCCTCTGTCTTCTCAGCCTGGCTGTTGGTGCTCTACACTGCACTCCCGTGTCTGACCAGGAGGGGGAGCTCTCAGAGCCTCAGTATTGTCCCCAGGACTGGTCAAGCTACAACAACCGGTGCTTCAGGTACGTCGCCTCTCAGCTGGACTGGGCCGATGCAGAGTCCTACTGCGTGTCCCTGGGAGCCAATCTGGCCTCTGTGAACAATAAAGGGGAATTCAGCTTCGTGAAAAACCTGATCAAGAGCTTCGACCCTGCTGAGAGCTATACCTGGATCGGGCTGAGTGACCTCCACAAGGAAGGGAGATGGATGTGGACGGACGGCTCCAAGGTGGTCTACACGAGCTGGTCTTCAGGTGAGCCCAATGGAAGTAGAGAGGAGAACTGTGTTCACACCAACCACCAGAAGGACAAGCTGTGGAACGACATTACCTGCTCATACAAGCATGCCTTTGTCTGCGCCACGCGTCCCGGCCTCTGAACCTCTGAGTCTTGAGTTCAAAAGATGCTTTGGTTTCCATAAAAAAATTTTTTTAACTTTCACTGAAATCTCCTTGTTGGTCCTCTGTCTGATTCAACTTGTCCTTTATCCTCCCTTGGTTAGACTGAGAAGTAGTGAGTGTGTAGTGTTGGTTTCGTTGTGACGTCTGACACTTTCTGTATGACATGCAACACCTGTCTCTTAGATCAAGTGTCCCCCCCCCAAAAAAAACAACTCTGTCTCTTAGATCAAGTGTCGTCCCCCCCAAAAAAACAACTCTGTCTCTTAGATCAAGTGCCCCCCCCCAAAAAAACAACAACAACTCTGTCTCTTAGATCAAGTGTTCCCCCCCCAAAAAAACAACTCTGTCTCTTAGATCAAGTGTCCCCCCCCAAAAAAAAAAACTCTGTCTCTTAGATCAAGTGTCGTCCCCCCCCCCCCCCAAAAAAACAACTCTGTCTCTTAGATCAAGTGCCCCCCCCCCAAAAAAAACAACAACAACTCTGTCTCTTAGATCAAGTGCCGCCCCCCCCCAAAAAAAACCCAACTCTGTCTCTTAGATCAAGTGTCCCCCCCCCCCAAAAAAACAACTCTGTCTCTTAGATCAAGTGTCCCCCCCCCCAAAAAAAACCTCTGTCTCTTAGATCAAGTGTCGTCCCTCCCCCCCCCCAAAAAAACAACTCTGTCTCTTAGATCAAGTGTCCCCCCCCAAAAAAAAAAAAACAACTCTGTCTCTTAGATCAAGTGTTCCCCCCCCCAAAAAACAACAACAACAACAACAAAACAGAACAGAACAGGTAAAATAACAGGGTTGTTGTCACAGCAACCAGAACCAAATCTAGGCCTCTGGCACCGGTACTGCTACTGGTTGCCATGACAGTTACTCCATGTTTACAATGCCACGGAGTCATCTATCATTGTGTAATGTATTCTTCTTCTTTTTATTAGGTTTATTTAACATTTATTTAACTAGGCAAGTCAGTTAAAACCTCCAGTGACTCCCCATCCCGCGTGCGGGAGCGTAATCATCGACTGACACTAATTAGCATGACGCAACGGACATAAATATTCCTAGAAAATATTCCTATTCATGAAAATCACAAGTGAAATATATTGAGACACAGCTTAGCCTTTGTTAATCACCCTGTCATCTCAGATTTTCAAAATATGCTTTACAGCCAAAGCTAGACAAGCATTTGTGTAAGTTTATCGATAGCCTAGCATAGCATTTTGTCCAGCTAGCAGCAGGAAATCAGAAAAGCAATCAAGTTAAATTGTTTACCTTTGATGAGCTTCAGATGTTTTCACTCACGAGACTCCCAGTTAGATAGCAAATGTTCCTTTTTTCCAAAAATATTATTTTTGTAGGCGAAATAGCTCCGTTTGTTCTTCACATTTGGCTGAGAAATCACCTCGGAAATAGCAGTCACGCTCCATAATATCGACAGAAACATGGCAAACGTTGTTTATAATCAATCATCAAGGTGTTTTTCAAATATATATTCAATAATACTGTATATCCACCGGGACAAGTGGTTTTTCAGCTGACTGATTGGAATAATGGCTACCTCTGTATTTTGAGCGAGAATCACTCTGGGAGCCATCAGGTGACCACTTGCGCAATGCAGCCGCTTACAGGTATTCTTCAACATAAATGCGTAAAACTACGTCACAATGCTGTAGACACCTTGGGGAATACGGAGAAAAAGTAATCTGGTTGATAGCCCTTTCACTGCTCAATAGGGACGCATTGGAACGCAGAGCTTTCAAAAGATGAGGCACTTCCGGATTGGATTTTTCTCAGGCTTTCGCCTGCAATATCAGTTCTGTTATACTCACAGATAATATTTTTACAGTTTTGGAAACTTTAGAGTGTTTTCTATCCCAAGCTGTCAATTATATGCATATTCTAGCATCTTGTCCTGACAAAATATCCCGTTTACTACGGGAACGTTATTTTTCAAAAAATGAAAATACTGCCCCCTAGTCACAAAACGTTTAAAGAACAAATTCTTATTTTCAATGACGGCCTAGGATTCGAACCAGGGTCTGTAGTGACGCCTCTTGCACTGAGGTGCAGTGCCTTAGACCTTGGCCACAGCTATGAACCAGTCACACTGAACACATTCTGCAAGTGACAGCTACTAACTACCTAATTACGGAACGCCGTTTGGGTCAAGAAAAGATACACGTCAAACAACACTATTTGACGTGTCAAATAAGTTTGTTGACCAATCAGGCCCTAAATATGACTGCACGTCACATAATAATTTAACACGTATATTCATTGTTTACAGTAGTTATTACACATTGATTACACTATTTCACTCGTATTTCATCTGTCACAACGATTCATCGATACATATGCTGCGATCCTGGTAAAGTTTTGTCACGCGCACCTGCCCTTCCCCAAGCTCTGGACCTGCCCTTCTCCAAGCTTTGGACCTACCCTTCCCCAAGCTCTGGACCTGCCCTCCCCCAAGCTCTGGACCTGCCCTCCCCCAAGCTCTGGACCCCCAAGCTCTGGACCTGCCCTCCCCCAAGCTCTGGACCCCCAAGCTCTGGACCTGTCCTTCTCCAAGCTCTGGACAGCGCTGGTCATTAAAAAAGCTAGCTCGCTGATGGATACAATCAATGGTCTCCCCCCCAAATATAGCAAAACGACATCATCTGTTTCAGTAGCTATAGTAGGCTAACTAACTATCTAGCTGGGTGTCATCATATAAAATACCCATCATTTATAAGAAAGTTCTTCTTTGATTGACGGTGGTCGGACCGATCTATGTGAAGCTAGCCACAGTAAGGATTAGCCGGCCTTCAAAACAAAAGTATGTAATTGATGGTGACGAAAACTAATACAAATAGTGGAATTAAGCCATAATTGAATAGATCATGCTAAAAACAATGTAAGAATGTTGTTATATAAAAATCAACAAAAGACAATCATTTGTTAATTTGACAAAAATATGTTGAAATCACACTGGATGTATTTCACCTTTATTTAACCAGGTAGACCAGATCACCTTTATTTAACCAGGTAGACCAGATCACCTTTATTTAACCAGGTAGACCAGATCACCTTTATTTAACCAGGTAGGCCAGATCATCTTTATTTCACCAGGTAGACCAGATCACCTTTATTTAACCAGGTAGACCAGATCACCTTTATTTAACCAGGTAGACCAGATCACCTTTATTTAACCAGGTAGGCCAGATCACCTTTATTTCACCAGGTAGACCAGATCACCTTTATTTATCCAGGTAGGCCAGATCACCTTTATTTAACCAGGTAGACCAGATCACCTTTATTTAACCAGGTAGACCAGATCACCTTTATTTAACCAGGTAGGGCAGATCACCTTTATTTAACCAGGTAGACCAGATCACCTTTATTTAACCAGGTAGACCAGATCACCTTTATTTAACCAGGTAGACCAGATCACCTTTATTTAACCAGGTAGGCCAGATCACCTTTATTTAACCAGGTAGACCAGATCACCTTTATTTAACCAGGTAGACCAGATCACCTTTATTTAACCAGGTAGGCCAGATCACCTTTATTTAACCAGGTAGGCCAGATCACCTTTATTTAACCAGGTAGACCAGATCACCTTTATTTAACCAGGTAGACCAGATCACCTGTATTTAACCAGGTAGACCAGATCACCTTTATTTAACCAGTTAGACCAGATCACCTTTAATTAACCAGGTAGACCAGATCACCTTTATTTAACCAGGTAGACCAGATCACCTTTAATTAACCAGGTAGGCCAGATCACCTTTATTTAGCAATTACAATTTAGAAATTAAACACTGGAGTGATAGATGTGCAGAAAATGCATGTGCAAGTAGAGATACTGGGGTGCAAAGGAGAAGAAAATAAATAACAATATGGGGGATGAGGAATTTCGGTGGGCTATTTACAGATGGGCTGTGTACAGGTGCAATGATCGGTAAGCTGCTCTGACAGCTGGTGCTTAAAGTTAGTGAGGGAGATGTGAGTCACCAGCTTCAGTGATTTTTGCAATTCGTTCCAGCCTTTGGCAGCAGAGAACTGGAAGGAAACACTGCCAAATGAGGAATAGGCTTTGGGGATGACCAGTGAAATATACCTGCTGGAGCGCGTGCTACGGGTGGGTGTTGGCTTTGGGGATGACCAGTGAAATATATCTGCTGGAGCGCGTGCTACGGGTGGGTGTTGGCTTTGGGGATGACCAGTGACTTATATCTGCTGGAGCGCGTGCTACGGGTGGGTGTTGGCTTTGGGGATGACCAGTGAGATATATCTGCTGGAGCGCGTGCTACGGGTGGGTGTTGGCTTTGGGGATGACCAGTGAAATATATCTGCTGGAGCGCGTGCTACGGGTGGGTGTTGGCTTTGGGGATGACCAGTGAAATATATCTGCTGGAGCGCGTGCTACGGGTGGGTGTTGGCTTTGGGGATGACCAGTGAGATATATCTGCTGGAGCGCGTGCTACGGGTGGGTGCTGCTATGGTGATCAGTGAGCTGAGATAAGGCGGGGCTTTACCTAGCAAAGACCTATAGATGACCTGGAGCCAGTGGGTTTGGCGACGAGTATGAAGTGAGGGCCAGCCAACAAGAGCATACAGGTCGCAGAGGTGGGTAGTATACGGGACTTTGGTGGCAAAACGGATGGCACTGTGATAGACTGCATCCAATTTGCTGAGTAGAGTGTCGGAGGCTATTCTGTAAATGACATCGCCAAAGTCAAGGATCGGTGGGATAGTCAGTTTTACAAGGGTATGTTTGGCAGCATGAGTGAAGGAGGCTTTGTTGCGACATAGGAAGCAAATTCTAGACTTAATTTTGAATTGGAGATGCTTAATGCTTAGTCTGGAAGGAGAGTTTACAGTCTAACCAGACAGATATTTGTAGTTGTCTAAGTCAGAACCGGGATGGGCGGGCAGCGATCAGTTGAAGAGCATTTAGTTTTACCTGCATTTAGGAGCAGTTGGAAGGAGAGTTGTATTTCACTGTACAGCCTTACCTATGAATTGTGGATCAATGACATGGGGTATCAGTCTACTCAGTGATACCCCAGAGAACATTAGCGTCGTAGCTCTTATTGCGGGACTCTGAAACAACTGTGAATTGAGCCACATTTTTTTGTACCAGTCAACCAACTATGTGTATTGAACACTATTCCAGAGGAAGGACAATGCGACTTTGATGTTTTGGAGTCTGAGAACTCCGAGGAGGACTTTGGGGAAAAAGTACTTGAGTACTGAGTAGACTGATACCCCATTTCATTGATCCCCAATCCAACCCTTGTTTAACATGATCTAGTCTATGGCATGATTCCACCAATTGTAACCTTCTGCGTCACTTTCGACGAGGGACTTTTATTTTGAAGGAGAACTGCAAATTCCAACATTGTGGCTAGCTTCACAACACATAACCCGGTCCTGTCGAGCCAGAAGAAGCTAGTTGGCTGCTTATTTATTTAACCTTTGTTTTTTAACTAGGTAAGTCAATTAAGATCAAATTCTTATTTACAATGATGGCCTACCAAAAGGCCTTCTGCGGGGACGGGGGCAGAGATAAAAAAAAAAAAACACATATATATATATATATATACACTGCTCAAAAAAATAAAGGGAACACTACAATAACACATCCTAGATCTGAATGAATCTTTTTTTTAAATGAAATACTTTTTTCTTTACATAGTTGAATGTGCTGACAACAAAATCACAATCACATTATAAATGGAAATCAAATTTATCAACCCATGGAGGTCTGGATATGGAGTCACACTCAAAATTAAAGTGGAAAACCACACTACAGGCTGATCCAACTTTGATGTAATGTCCTTAAAACAAGTCAAAATGAGGCTCAGTAGTGTGTGTGGCCTCCACGTGCCTGTATGACCTCCCTACAATGCCTGGACATGCTCCTGATGAGGTGGCGGATGGTCTCCTGAGGGATCTCCTCCCAGACCTGGACTAAAGCATCCACCAACTCCTGGACAGTCTGTGGTGCAACGTGGCGTTGGTGGATGGAGCGAGACATGATGTCCCAGATGTGCTCAATTGGATTCAGGTCTGGGGAATGGGCGGGCCAGTCCATAGCATCAATGCCTTCCTCTTGCAGGAACTGCTGACACACTCCAGGCACATGAGGTCTAGCATTGTCTTGCATTAGGAGGAACCCAGGGCCAACCGCACCAGCATATGGTCTCACAAGGGGTCTGAGGATCTCATCTCGGTACCTAATGGCAGTCAGGCTTCCTCTGGCGAGCACATGGAGGGCTGTGCGGCCCCCCAAAGAAATGCCACCCCACACCATGACTGACCCACCGCCAAACCGGTCATGCTGGAGGATGTTGCAGGCAGCAGAACGTTCTCCACAGCATCTCCAGACTCGGTCACATGTGCTCAGTGTGAACCTGCTTTCATCTGTGAAGAGCACAGGGCGCCAGTGGCGAATTTGCCAATCTTGGTGTTCTCTGGCAAATGCCAAACGTCCTGCACGGTGTTGGGCTGTAAGCACCACCCTCATGGAGTCTGTTTCTGACCGTTTGAGCAGACACATGCACATTTGTGGCCTGCTGGATGTCATTTTGCAGGGCTCTGGCAGTGCTCCTCCTGCTCCTCCTTGCACAAAGACGGAGGTAGCGGTCCTGCTGCTGGGTTGTTGCCCTCCTACGGCCTCCTGCACGTCTCCTCCACGTCTCCTGATGGACTGGCCTTTCTCCTGGTAGCGCCTCCATGCTCTGGACACTACGCTGACAGACACAGCAAACCTTCTTGCCACAGCTCGCATTGATGTGCCATCCTGGATGAGCTGCACTACCTGAGCCACTTGTGTGGGTTGTAGACTCCGTCTCATTTCACTAGAGTGAAAGCACCGCCAGCATTCAAAAGTGACCAAAACATCAGCCAGGAAGCATAGGAACTGAGAAGTGGTCTGTGGTCACCACCTGCAGAACCACTCCTTTATTGGTTGGTGTCTTGCTAATTGCCTATAATTTCCACCTGTTGTCTATTCCATTTGCACAACAGCATGTGAAATTTATTGTCAATCAGTGTTGCTTCCTAAGTGGACAGTTTGATTTCACAGAAGTGTGATTGACTTGGAGTTAC
Source organism: Oncorhynchus kisutch (assembly GCF_002021735.2). Lineage (NCBI taxonomy): Eukaryota > Metazoa > Chordata > Actinopteri > Salmoniformes > Salmonidae > Oncorhynchus > Oncorhynchus kisutch. Next base: position 15,929,123 of record NW_022261980.1, read on the forward strand.
ATTGTGTTGTTTAAGTGTTCCCTTTATTTTTTTGAGCAGTGTACATTGTGTGCAAAAGGCATGTTTTGCAGATTAACACTGAGGTGATGAATGATCAGATGGTCATGTACAGGTAGAGATACAGGTGTGCAAAAAAGCAGAAAAGTAAATAAATAAAAACAGTATGGGGATGAGATAGGTAAATTGGGAGGGCTATTTACCGATGGACTATGTACAGCTGCAGTGATCGGTTAGCTGCTCAGATAGCAGATGTTTAAAGTTGGTGAGGGAGATAAAAGTCTCCAACTTCAGTGATTTTTTCAATTCGTTCCAGTCACAGCCAGTAGAGAGCTGGAAGGAAAGGCGGCCAAATGAGGTGTTGGCTTTAGGGATGATCAGTGAGATATACCTGCTGGAGTGCGTGCTACGGGTGGGTGTTGCCATCGTGACCAGTGAACTGAGATAAGGCGGAGCTTTACCTAGCATGGACTTGTAGATGACCTGGAGCCAGTGGGTCTGGCGACGAATATGTAGCGAGGGCCAGCCGACTAGAGCATACAGGTCGCAGTGGTGGGTGGAGAAGGTGCTTTAGTAACAAAACGGATGGCACTGTGATAAACTGCATCCAGTTTGCTGAGTAGAGTATTGGAAGCTATTTTGTAGATGACATCGCCGAAGTCAGTAGGATAGTCAGTTTTACTAGGGTAAGTTTGGCAGCGTGAGTGAAGGAGGCTTTGTTGATGAATAGAAAGCCGACTCTAGATTTGATTTTAGATTGGAGATGTTTGATATGAGTCTGGAAGGAGAGTTTACAGTGTAGCCAGACACCTAGGTACTTATAGATGTCCACATATTCTAGGTCGGAACCATCCAGGGTGGTGATGCTAGTCGGGCGTGCGGGTGCAGGCAGCGAACGGTTGAAAAGCATGCATTTGGTTTTACTAGCGTTTAAGAGCAGTTGGAGGCCACGGAAGGAGTGTTGTATGGCATTGAAGCTCGTTTGCAGGTTAGATAGGAAGGGCCAGAAGTATACAGAATGGTGTCGTCTGCGTAGAGGTGGATCAGGGAATCGCCTGCAGAAAGAGCAACATCATTGATATATACAGAGAAAAGAGTCGGCCCGAGAATTGAACCCTGTGGCACCCCCATAGAGACTGCCAGAGAACCGGACAACATGCCCTCCGATTTGACACACTGAACTCTGTCTGCAAAGTAGTTGGTGAACCAGGCAAGGCAGTCATTAGAAAAACCGAGGCTACTGAGTCTGCCGATAAGAATATGGTGATTGACAGAGTCGAAAGCCTTGGCAAGGTCGATGAAGACGGCTGCACAGTACTGGCTTTTATCGATGGCGGTTATGATATCGTTTAGTACCTTGAGCGTGGCTGAGGTGCACCCGTGACTGGCTCGGAAACCAGATTGCAACGCGGAGAATGTACGGTGGGATTCGTGATGGTCAGTGATCTGTTTGTTGACTTGGCTTTCGAAGACCTTAGATAGGCAGGGCAGGATGGATATAGGTCTGTAGCAGTTTGGGTCCAGGGTGTCTCGCCCTTTGAAGAGGGGGATGACTGCGGCAGCTTTCCAATCCTTGGGGATCTCAGACGATATGAAAGAGAGGTTGAACAGGCTGGTAATAGGGGTTGCGACAATAGCGGCGGATAGTTTCAGAAATAGATTGTCCAGATTGTCAAGCCCAGCTGATTTGTACGGGTCCAGATTTTGCAGCTCTTTCAGAACATCTGCTATCTGGATTTGGGTAAAGGAGAAGCTGGGGAGCCTTGGATGAGTAGCTGTGGGTGGGGCGGAGCTGTTGGCCGAGGTTGGAGTAGCCAGGCGGAAGGCATGGCCAGCTGTTGAGAAATGCTTGTTGAAGTTTTCGATTATCATGGATTTATCGGTGGTGACCATGTTACCTAGCCTCAGTGCAGTGGGCAGCTGGGAGGAGGTGCTCTTGTTCTCCATGAACTTCACAGTTTCCCAGAACTTTTTGGAGTTAGCGCTACAGGATGCAAATATCTGCTTGAAAAAGCTGGCCTTTGCTTTCCTGACTGACTGCGTGTATTGGTTCCTGACTTCCCTGAACAGTTGCATATCGTGGGGACTATTCGATGCTATTGCAGTCCGCCACAATTTCAATAGGTGAGCAACAAGTGGCTACCTAGCGAATACTTACTCACAAGGATTCCTAAATCATTGCTGAGAATATTGAAAATGACTGCAGTTTCTACTGGTCATTGTTTTCAGGTTAGTTGCAGTGGTGCTAGCTAGTGTAACCGATGTGAAATGGATAGCTAGTTAGCGGTGGTGCACTCTAATAGCGTTTCAATCGGTGACGTCACTCGCTCTGAGACTTTGAAGTAGTTGTTCCTCTTGCTCTTCAAGGGCCGCGGCTTTTTTGGAGCGATGGGTAACGATGCTTCGAGGGTGGCTGTTGTCGATGTGTGCAGAGGGTCCCTGGTTCGAGCCCAGGTAGGGGCGAGGAGAGGGGCGGAAGCTATACTGTTACACTAGGTACCAAGCTAAAGCTAGCTACCAAGCTAAAGCTAGCTACCAAGCTAAAGCTAGCTACCACAGAAGTTGATAATAACATCTGCATCAAAGATATTTCCCCCCCCCAAAATGTTTTTATTCACAAATTCATTTATTTGAAATATTCACAAATATTGTTATTTGACTTGTATCTTTTCGAAACGCAACGACCAAACAACGTTCCATACCTTAAGGTTTGACATGTCCCCCTACCCTCTAGTAACCGAGATAACGGCCTATATTCACAAAGGACTGGTTTGACATGTCCCTCTACCCTCTAGTAACTGAGATATGGGTCTGTATTCACAAAGGACTGGTTTGACATGTCCCCCTACCCTCTAGTAACTGAGATATGGTCCTGTATTCACAAAGGATGAACTACTGAACTAGGAGTTGTGTTTTTTTTTATCATAATGAATATGAGTGGCGGACCTGATCCTAGATCAGCACTCTTACTCTGAGACGCTTTGTGATGAGTGGCCCTGGGACCAAACTAAAAATAACATGGGAAGACCACAGCTGCAGATCTATAGAACTACTGGGTTACGTGTCATGGTCGCACTGCCACCTTATCTTGGGAAAATGCTGCTTTTGGAAAACAAGGAATTGAGCCAAACACTTCTCAATGAGAAATGAACATAATGATCTACCATTGGCCTCTCTGCCAACTATCCTGGCACAGCGGTCTAAGGCACTGCATCTCAGGGCTAGAGGCGTCACTACAGACCCTGGTTCTATCCCAGGCTGTATCACAGCGGTCTAAGGTACGGCATCTCAGGGCTAGAGGCGTCACTACAGACCCTGGTTCGATTCCAGGCTGTATCACAGCGGTCTAAGGTACTGCATCTCAGTGCTAGAGGCATCACTACAGACCCTGGTTCTATCCCAGGCTGTATCACAGCGGTCTAAGGTACTACAGACCCTGGTTCGATTCCAGGCTGTATCACAGTGGTCTAAGGCACTGCTTCTCAGTGCTAGAGGCATCACTACAGACCCTGGTTCTATCCCAGGCTGTATCACAGCGGTCTAAGGTACTACAGACCCTGGTTCAATTCCAGGCTGTATCACAGTGGTCTAAGGCACTGCTTCTCAGTGCTAGAGGCATCACTACAGACCCTGGTTCTATCCCAGGCTGTATCACAGCGGTCTAAGGTACTGCATCTCAGGGCTAGAGGCGTCACTACAGACCCTGGTTCGATTCCAGGCTGTATCACAGCGGTCTAAGGTACTGCATCTTAGTGCTAGAGGCGTCACTACAGACCCTGGTTCGATTCCAGGCTGTATCACAGCGGTCTAAGGTACTACAGACCCTGGTTCGATTCCAGGCTGTATCACAGTGGTCTAAGGCACTGCATCTCAGTGCTAGAGGCATCACTACAGACCCTGGTTCTATCCCAGGCTGTATCACAGCGGTCTAAGGTACTGCATCTCAGGGCTAGAGGCGTCACTACAGACCCTGGTTCGATTCCAGGCTGTATCACAGCGGTCTAAGGTACTGCATCTTAGTGCTAGAGGCGTCACTACAGACCCTGGTTCGATTCCAGGCTGTATCACAGCGGTCTAAGGTACTACAGACCCTGGTTCGATTCCAGGCTGTATCACAGTGGTCTAAGGTACTACAGACCCTGGTTCCATTCCAGGCTGTATCACAACCGGCCGTGATTGGGAGACCCATAGGGGGGCTCAGAATTGGCCCAGCGCCGTCCTGGTTTAGTCGGGGTAGTCCGACTAAAGTCGGGGTAGTCCGACGATTGTAAATAATAATTTGTTCTTAGCTAACTTGCCTAGTGAAATAAAGGTTAAATAAAAATGTATAAATAAATAAAATAAATGCACATGATGTCACATATCCTGTCCTATACTGTAGGTCAACGGTGTAGAGAGGTCATAGGTTAATCAGTACATGTCCTGTAGGGCACTGTACTGCACATCATGTCACATATCCTGTCCTATACTGTAGGTCAACGGTGTAGAGAGGTCATAGGTTAATCAGTACATGTCCTGTAGGGCACTGTACTGCGCATCATGTCACATATCCTGTCCTATACTGTAGGTCAACGGTGTAGAGAGGTCATAGGTTAATCAGTACATGTCCTGTAGGGCACTGTACTGCACATCATGTCACATATCCTGTCCTATACTGTAGGTCAACGGTGTAGAGAGGTCATAGGTTAATCAGTACATGTCCTGTAGGGCACTGTACTGCACATATCCTGTCCTATACTGTAGGTCAACAGTGTCGAGAGGTCATAGGTTAATCAGTACATGTCCTGTAGGGCACTGTACTGCACATCATGTCACATATCCTGTCCTATACTGTAGGTCAACGGTGTAGAGAGGTCATAGGTTAATCAGTACATGTCCTGTAGGGCACTGTACTGCACATCATGTCACATATCCTGTCCTATACTGTAGGTCAACGGTGTCGAGAGGTCATAGGTTAATCAGTACATGTCCTGTAGGGCACTGTACTGCACATCATGTCACATATCCTGTCCTATACTGTAGGTCAACGGTGTAGAGAGGTCATAGGTTAATCAGTACATGTCCTGTAGGGCACTGTACTGCACATATCCTGTCCTATACTGTAGGTCAACGGTGTAGAGAGGTCATAGGTTAATCAGTACATGTCCTGTAGGGCACTGTACTGCGCATCATGTCACATATCCTGTCCTATACTGTAGGTCAACGGTGTAGAGAGGTCATAGGTTAATCAGTACATGTCCTGTAGGGCACTGTACTGCACATCATGTCACATATCCTGTCCTATACTGTAGGTCAACGATGTCGAGAGGTCATAGGTTAATCAGTACATGTCCTGTAGGGCACTGTACTGCACATCATGTCACATATCCTGTCCTATACTGTAGGTCAACAGTGTCGAGAGGTCATAGGTTAATCAGTACATGTCCTGTAGGGCACTGTACTGCACATCATGTCACATATCCTGTCCTATACTGTAGGTCAACGATGTAGAGAGGTCATAGGTTAATCAGTACATGTCCTGTAGGGCACTGTACTGCACATCATGTCACATATCCTGTCCTATACTGTAGGTCAACAGTGTCGAGAGGTCATAGGTTAATCAGTACATGTCCTGTAGGGCACTGTACTGCACATCATGTCACATATCCTGTCCTATACTGTAGGTCAACGATGTAGAGAGGTCATAGGTTAATCAGTACATGTCCTGTAGGGCACTGTACTGCACATCATGTCACATATCCTGTCCTATACTGTAGGTCAACGGTGTAGAGAGGTCATAGGTTAATCAGTACATGTCCTGTAGGGCACTGTACTGCACATATCCTGTCCTATACTGTAGGTCAACGGTGTAGAGAGGTCATAGGTTAATCAGTACATGTCCTGTAGGGCACTGTACTGCGCATCATGTCACATATCCTGTCCTATACTGTAGGTCAACGGTGTAGAGAGGTCATAGGTTAATCAGTACATGTCCTGTAGGGCACTGTACTGCACATCATGTCACATATCCTGTCCTATACTGTAGGTCAACGATGTCGAGAGGTCATAGGTTAATCAGTACATGTCCTGTAGGGCACTGTACTGCACATCATGTCACATATCCTGTCCTATACTGTAGGTCAACGATGTAGAGAGGTCATAGGTTCATCAGTACATGTCCTGTAGGGCACTGTACTGCGCATCATGTCACATATCCTGTCCTATACTGTAGGTCAACGGTGTAGAGAGGTCATAGGTTAATCAGTACATGTCCTGTAGGGCACTGTACTGCACATCATGTCACATATCCTGTCCTATACTGTAGGTTAACGGTGTAGAGAGGTCATAGGTTAATCAGTACATGTCCTGTAGGGCACTGTACTGCACATCATGTCACATATCCTGTCCTATACTGTAGGTCAACAGTGTCGAGAGGTCATAGGTTAATCAGTACATGTCCTGTAGGGCACTGTACTGCACATCATGTCACATATCCTGTCCTATACTGTAGGTCAACGGTGTAGAGAGGTCATAGGTTAATCAGTACATGTCCTGTAGGGCACTGTACTGCACATCATGTCACATATCCTGTCCTATACTGTAGGTCAACGGTGTCGAGAGGTCATAGGTTAATCAGTACATGTCCTGTAGGGCACTGTACTGCACATCATGTCACATATCCTGTCCTATACTGTAGGTCAACGGTGTAGAGAGGTCATAGGTTAATCAGTACATGTCCTGTAGGGCACTGTACTGCACATATCCTGTCCTATACTGTAGGTCAACGGTGTAGAGAGGTCATAGGTTAATCAGTACATGTCCTGTAGGGCACTGTACTGCGCATCATGTCACATATCCTGTCCTATACTGTAGGTCAACGGTGTAGAGAGGTCATAGGTTAATCAGTACATGTCCTGTAGGGCACTGTACTGCACATATCCTGTCCTATACTGTAGGTCAACAGTGTCGAGAGGTCATAGGTTAATCAGTACATGTCCTGTAGGGCACTGTACTGCGCATCATGTCACATATCCTGTCCTATACTGTAGGTCAACGATGTAGAGAGGTCATAGGTTAATCAGTACATGTCCTGTAGGGCACTGTACTGCACATATCCTGTCCTATACTGTAGGTCAACAGTGTCGAGAGGTCATAGGTTAATCAGTACATGTCCTGTAGGGCACTGTACTGCGCATCATGTCACATATCCTGTCCTATACTGTAGGTCAACGATGTAGAGAGGTCATAGGTTAATCAGTACATGTCCTGTAGGGCACTGTACTGCACATATCCTGTCCTATACTGTAGGTCAACGGTGTAGAGAGGTCATAGGTTAATCAGTACTTGTCCTGTAGGGCACTGTACTGCACATATCCTGTCCTATACTGTAGGTCAACGGTGTAGAGAGGTCATAGGTTAATCAGTACATGTCCTGTAGGGCACTGTACTGCACATATCCTGTCCTATACTGTAGGTCAACGGTGTAGAGAGGTCATAGGTTAATCAGTACATGTCCTGTAGGGCACTGTACTGCACATCATGTCACATATCCTGTCCTATACTGTAGGTCAACGGTGTAGAGAGGTCATAGGTTAATCAGTACATGTCCTGTAGGGCACTGTACTGCACATATCCTGTCCTATACTGTAGGTCAACGGTGTAGAGAGGTCATAGGTTAATCAGTACATGTCCTGTAGGGCACTGTACTGCACATATCCTGTCCTATACTGTAGGTCAACGGTGTAGAGAGGTCATAGGTTAATCAGTACATGTCCTGTAGGGCACTGTACTGCACATATCCTGTCCTATACTGTAGGTCAACGGTGTAGAGAGGTCATAGGTTAATCAGTACATGTCCTGTAGGGCACTGTACTGCACATCATGTCACATATCCTGTCCTATACTGTAGGTCAACGGTGTCGAGAGGTCATAGGTTAATCAGTACATGTCCTGTAGGGCACTGTACTGCACATCATGTCACATATCCTGTCCTATACTGTAGGTCAACGGTGTAGAGAGGTCATAGGTTAATCAGTACATGTCCTGTAGGGCACTGTACTGCACATATCCTGTCCTATACTGTAGGTCAACGGTGTAGAGAGGTCATAGGTTAATCAGTACATGTCCTGTAGGGCACTGTACTGCGCATCATGTCACATATCCTGTCCTATACTGTAGGTCAACGGTGTCGAGAGGTCATAGGTTAAAAAGCTACAGATACACATGAAGGACAACAATGTACCTTACTGACTCTGCCCTGGATTACAGACCTCTGTGTAACAGTATAACTTCAGTCCGTCCCCTCGCCGGGCTCGAACCAGGGACCCCCTGCACACATCAACAACGGACACCCACGAAGCATCGTTACCCATCACTCCACAAAAGCCGCGGCCCTTGCAGAGCAAAGGGGAACCACTACTTCAAGGTCTCAGAGCGAGTGACGTCACCGATCGAAACGTTATTAGCGCGCACCACCGCTAACTAGCTAGCCGTTTCACATCGGTTACACTAGCTAGCACCACCGCTAACTAGCTAGCCGTTTCACATCGGTTACACTAGCTAGCACCACCGCTAACTAGCTAGCCGTTTCACATCGGTTACACTAGCTAGCACCACCGCTAACTAGCTATCCATTTTACATTGGTTACACTAGCTAGCACCATCGCTAACTAGCTAGCCGTTTCACATCGGTTACATCTGCCTGCACTTGACCCTGTCTTTTGCCTGCCCCTTTCTGTTTGGTCAATAAACTTCTGTGATTCTAGCTGTGTGCATCTGGGTCTTATCCTGAGTTCTGATGTATAAGGTGTGGGCTCTGGTCAACAGTAGTGCACTGTTTAGGGAATAGGGTGCCATTTGGGACTCACAGGTCAACTGGTTTCATTCTATTTGCAGATTGTAATATGATAACTGTGGTTTATAGCTGCCATTGATGGGTACTTGCTTGCTCTCAGGGCGATGATGAGTGATGGGAGGAGTAGGTTCCTCTGCACTGGCTGACGTGATGTGATCTTCTCATCGTAGCTAACGAACAAGTACCGCAAATACATGCTTTAAACACAACACATAGCTGATCTAGTTTATAGCTGGATGTTGCTGGGCCAAACACATAGCTGATCTAGTTTATAGCTGGATGTTGCTGGGCCAAACACATAGCTGATCTAGTTTATAGCTGGATGTTGCTGGGCCAAACACATAGCTGATCTAGTTTATAGCTGGATGTTGCTGGGCCAAACACATAGCTGATCTAGTTTATAGCTGGATGTTGCTGGGCACAACACATAGCTGATCTAGTTTATAGCTGGATGTTGCTGGGCCAAACACATAGCTGATCTAGTTTATAGCTGTATGTTGCTGGGCCAAACACATAGCTGATCTAGTTTATAGCTGAATGTTGCTGGGCCAAACACATAGCTGATCTAGTTTATAGCTGGATGTTGCTGGGCCAAACACATAGCTGATCTAGTTTATAGCTGGATGTTGCTGGGCACAACACATAGCTGATCTAGTTTATAGCTGGATGTTGCTGGGCCAAACACATAGCTGATCTAGTTTATAGCTGGATGTTGCTGGGCCAAACACATACACCAAACACAACATGTGCAGATCAAAACACCACCGACAGACAAAACAACACCAAACACATACTGATATACAACACATGATAGAGACAGTCAAAACACCACCGACAGACAAAACAACACCAAACACAACATGTGCAGATCAAAACACCACCGACAGACAAAACAACACCAAACACATACTGATATACAACACATGATAGAGACAGTCAAAACACCACCGACAGACAAAACAACACCAAACACATACTGATATACAACACATGATAGAGACAGTCAAAACACCACCGACAGACAAAACAACACCAAACACAACATGTGCAGATCAAAACACCACCGACAGACAAAACAACACCAAACACATACTGATATACAACACATGATAGAGACAGTCAAAACACCACCGACAGACAAAACAACACCAAACACATACTGATATACAACACACGATAGACAGTCAAAACACCATGCAGAGAACCTTTCAAACCTGAAATCCAACAGTGCATGCTGGGAATGTATTTATTTTTGTTGTTCTTTTTTCTTTCCTCTACGTGTGTAAAAGTGACCTGCAGTGTGTAAATATATTGAGGTGGAAGGTGACCTGCAGTGTGTAAATATATTGAGGTGGAAGGTGACCTGCAGTGTGTAAATATATTGAGGTGGAAGGTGACCTGCAGTGTGTAAATATATTGAGGTGGAAGGTGACCTGTAGTGTAAATATATTGAGGTGGAAGGTGACCTGCAGTGTGTAAATATATTGAGGTGTATGGTGACCTGCAGTGTGTAAATATATTGAGGTGGAAGATACCCTGCAGTGTGTAAATATATTGAGGTGTATGGTGACCTGTAGTGTAAATATATTGAGGTGGAAGGTGACCTGCAGTGTAAATATATTGAGGTGGAAGTTACCCTGCAGTGTGTAAATATATTGAGGTGGAAGGTGACCTGCAGTGTGTAAATATATTGAGGTGGAAGGTGACCTGCAGTGTGTAAATATATTGAGGTGTATGGTGACCTACAGTGTGTAAATATATTGAGGTGGAAGGTGACCTGCAGTGTGTAAATATATTGAGGTGTATGGTGACCTGCAGTGTGTAAATATATTGAGGTGGAAGATACCCTGCAGTGTGTAAATATATTGAGGTGGAAGGTGACCTGCAGTGTGTAAATATATTGAGGTGGAAGGTGACCTGCAGTGTGTAAATATATTGAGGTGTATGGTGACCTGCAGTGTGTAAATATATTGAGGTGGAAGATACCCTGTAGTGTGTAAATATATTGAGGTGGAAGGTGACCTGCAGTGTGTAAATATATTGAGGTGGAAGGTGACCTGCAGTGTGTAAATATATTGAGGTGTATGGTGACCTGCAGTGTGTAAATATATTGAGGTGGAAGATACCCTGTAGTGTGTAAATATATTGAGGTGTATGGTGACCTGTAGTGTAAATATATTGAGGTGGAAGGTGACCTGTAGTGTGTAAATATATTGAGGTGGAAGATACCCTGTAGTGTGTAAATATATTGAGGTGTATGGTGACCTGTAGTGTAAATATATTGAGGTGTATGTTGACCTGTAGTGTAAATATATTGAGGTGGAAGGTGACCTGTAGTGTGTAAATATATTGAGGTGGAAGGTGACCTGCAGTGTGTAAATATATTGAGGTGGAAGGTGACCGGCAGTGTAAATATATTGAGGTGGAATGTGACCTGTAGTGTAAATATATTGAGGTGGAAGGTGACCTGTAGTGTAAATATATTGAGGTGGAATGTGACCTGTAGTGTAAATATATTGAGGTGGAAGGTGACCTGTAGTGTAAATATATTGAGGTGGAAGGTGACCTGTAGTGTAAATATATTGAGGTGGAAGGTGACCTGCAGTGTGTAAATATATTGAGGTGGAAGGTGACCTGCAGTGTGTAAATATATTGAGGTGGTGCACTCCAACCAAGTTGTAGAAACATCTCAAGGATGATCAATGGAAACAAGATGCACCTGAGCTCAATTTCGAGTCTCATAGCAAAGGGTCTGAATACTGATGTATTTCTGGGCTATAACACAACAAATACATTAACTTTCTAGCTACAGGCTTGAGTCAAACACAACACAAGAGTGAAACCCTATGTATTTTCAAGTATTGTGGTGGCAGCATCATGTTATGGGTATGCTTGTCATCGGCAGGGACTGGGGAGTTGTCAGGATCAAAATTAATATGAAAAGGAGCAAAGGCCAGAACCTACATCAGTCGGAGCAAAGGCCAAAACCTACATCAGTCTTCTGAAAACCTAACCCGTGACAGGCCCTGGTCAAAAGTAGTGCACTATATAGGGAATAGGGCCCTGGTCAAAAGTAGTGCACTATATAGGGAATAGGGCCCTGGTCAAAAGTAGTGCACTATATAGGGAATAGGGCTCTGGTCTATAGTAGTACCACTATATAGGGAATAGGGCTCTGGTCTATAGTAGTACCACTATATAGGGAATAGGGCTCTGGTCTATAGTAGTGCACTATATAGGGAATAGGGCCCTGGTCAAAAGTAGTGCACTATATAGGGAATAGGGCTCTGGTCTATAGTAGTACCACTATATAGGGAATAGGGCTCTGGTCTATAGTAGTACCACTATATAGGGAATAGGGCTCTGGTCTATAGTAGTACCACTATATAGGGAATAGGGCCCTGGTCAAAAGTAGTGCACTATATAGGGAATAGGGCTCTGGTCTATAGTAGTACCACTATATAGGGAATAGGGCTCTGGTCTATAGTAGGACCACTATATAGGGAATAGGGCTCTGGTCTATAGTAGTACCACTATATAGGGAATAGGGCCCTGGTCAAAAGTAGTGCACTATATAGGGAATAGGGCCCTGGTCAAAAGTAGTGCACTATATAGGGAATAGGGCTCTGGTCTATAGTAGTACCACTATATAGGGAATAGGGCTCTGGTCTATAGTAGGACCACTATATAGGGAATAGGGCTCTGGTCTATAGTAGTACCACTATATAGGGAATAGGGCCCTGGTCAAAAGTAGTGCACTATATAGGGAATAGGGCCCTGGTCAAAAGTAGTGCACTATATAGGGAATAGGGCTCTGGTCTATAGTAGTACCACTATATAGGGAATAGGGCTCTGGTCTATAGTAGTACCACTATATAGGGAATAGGGCTCTGGTCTATAGTAGTACCACTATATAGGGAATAGGGCCCTGGTCAAAAGTAGTGCACTATATAGGGAATAGGGCTCTGGTCTATAGTAGTACCACTATATAGGGAATAGGGCCCTGGTCTATAGTAGTGCACTATATAGGGAATAGGGCCCTGGTCAAAAGTAGTGCACTATATAGGGAATAGGGCTCTGGTCTATAGTAGTACCACTATATAGGGAATAGGGCCCTGGTCAAAGGTAGTGCACTATATAGGGAATAGGGCCCTGGTCAAAAGTAGTGCACTATATAGGGAATAGGGCTCTGGTCTATAGTAGTACCACTATATAGGGAATAGGGCTCTGGTCTATAGTAGGACCACTATATAGGGAATAGGGCTCTGGTCTATAGTAGTACCACTATATAGGGAATAGGGCTCTGGTCTATAGTAGTACCACTATATAGGGAATAGGGCCCTGGTCAAAAGTAGTGCACTATATAGGGAATAGGGCTCTGGTCTATAGTAGTACCACTATATAGGGAATAGGGCTCTGGTCTATAGTAGGACCACTATATAGGGAATAGGGCCCTGGTCAAAAGTAGTGCACTATATAGGGAATAGGGCTCTGGTCTATAGTAGTACCACTATATAGGGAATAGGGCTCTGGTCTATAGTAGTACCACTATATAGGGAATAGGGCTCTGGTCTATAGTAGTACCACTATATAGGGAATAGGGCCCTGGTCAAAAGTAGTGCACTATATAGGGAATAGGGCTCTGGTCTATAGTAGTACCACTATATAGGGAATAGGGCCCTGGTCTATAGTAGTGCACTATATAGGGAATAGGGCCCTGGTCAAAAGTAGTGCACTATATAGGGAATAGGGCTCTGGTCTATAGTAGTACCACTATATAGGGAATAGGGCTCTGGTCTATAGTAGGACCACTATATAGGGAATAGGGCTCTGGTCTATAGTAGTACCACTATATAGGGAATAGGGCCCTGGTCAAAGGTAGTGCACTATATAGGGAATAGGGCCCTGGTCAAAAGTAGTGCACTATATAGGGAATAGGGCTCTGGTCTATAGTAGTACCACTATATAGGGAATAGGGCTCTGGTCTATAGTAGTACCACTATATAGGGAATAGGGCTCTGGTCTATAGTAGTACCACTATATAGGGAATAGGGCTCTGGTCTATAGTAGTACCACTATATAGGGAATAGGGCCCTGGTCAAAAGTAGTGCACTATATAGGGAATAGGGCTCTGGTCTATAGTAGTACCACTATATAGGGAATAGGGCTCTGGTGTATAGTAGGACCACTATATAGGGAATAGGGCCCTGGTCAAAAGTAGTGTACTATATAGGGAATAGGGCTCTGGTCTATAGTAGTACCACTATATAGGGAATAGGGCTCTGGTCTATAGTAGTACCACTATATGGGGAATAGGGCTCTGGTCTATAGTAGTACCACTATATAGGGAATAGGGCTCTGGTCTATAGTAGTACCACTATATAGGGAATAGGGCCCTGGTCAAAAGTAGTGCACTATATAGGGAATAGGGCTCTGGTCTATAGTAGTACCACTATATAGGGAATAGGGCTCTGGTCTATAGTAGTACCACTATATAGGGAATAGGGCTCTGGTCTATAGTAGTACCACTATATAGGGAATAGGGCCCTGGTCAAAAGTAGTGCACTATATAGGGAATAGGGCTCTGGTCTATAGTAGTACCACTATATAGGGAATAGGGCTCTGGTCTATAGTAGTGCACTATATAGGGAATAGGACTCTGGTCTATAGTAGTGTACTATATAGGGAATAGGGTGGCATTTGTGACGTGGTGGGAGTACAGTGTCGCAGGGTTTTAATAAACAGAGCAGTATAATTATTCTGCATGAACATCTCCTATAAACATGGAATGCATAAACAGTGAACTCAGAATAGTAACACTGACGGCAGCTCATTCCAACAGACCACAGCAGCAGACAATACGCCACAAGCTACCCACAGAGGTGGCAATGATGTAAACAGACTCATTTTCAATGGCTCTCCAACCCTGTTCCTGGAGAGCTACCCTCCTGTAGGTTTTAATTCAAACCCTGTTCCTGGAGAGCTACCCTCCTGTAGGTTTTAACTCCAACCCTGTTCCTGGAGAGCTACCCTCCTGTAGGTTTTAATTTCAACCCTGTTCCTGGAGTGCTACCCTCCTGTAGGTTTTAACTCCAACCCTGTTCCTGGGGAGCTACCCTCCTGTAGGTTTTAATTCCAACCCTGTTCCTGGAGTGCTACCCTCCTGTAGGGTTTTAATTCCAACCCTGTTCCTGGATAGCTACCCTCCTGTAGGGTTTTAATTCCAACCCTGTTCCTGGAGTGCTACCCTCCTGTAGGGTTTTAACTCCAACCCTGTTCCTGGAGAGCTACCCTCCTGTAGGGTTTTAACTCCAACCCTGTTCCTGGAGAGCTACCCTCCTGTAGGTTTTAATTCCAACCCTGTTCCTGGAGAGCTACCCTCCTGTAGGGTTTTAACTCCAACCCTGTTCCTGGAGAGCTACCCTCCTGTAGGTTTTAATTCCAACCCTGTTCCTGGAGAGCTACCCTCCTGTAGGGTTTTAACTCCAACCCTGTTCCTGGAGAGCTACCCTCCTGTAGGTTTTAATTCCAACCCTGTTCCTGGAGAGCTACCCTCCTGTAGGTTTTAACTCCAACCCTGTTCCTGGAGAGCTACCCTCCTGTAGGTTTTAACTCCAACCCTGTTCCTGCAGAGAAACCCTCATGTAGGTTTTAACTCCAACCCTGTTCCTGGAGAGCTACCCTCCTGTAGGGTTTTAGGCTCCAACCCTGTTCCTGGAGAGCTACCCTCCTGTAGGTTTTAATTCCAACCCTGTTCCTAGGGAGCTTCCTTCCTGTAGGGTTTTAGACTCCAACCCTGTTCCTGGAGAGCTACCCTCCTGTAGGTTTTAATTCCAACCCTGTTCCTAGGGAGCTTCCTTCCTGTAGGGTTTTAGACTCCAACCCTGTTCCTGGGGAGATACCCTCCTGTAGGTTTTAACTCCAACCCTGTTCCTGGAGAGCTACCCTCCTGTAGGTTTTAACTCCAACCCTGTTCCTGGAGAGCTACCCTCCTGTAGGGTTTTAACTCTTCACATTGGGGAATGAAGTCATGTGCTGAGGGCAACAAATTACATCCTGTTTTCTATATACAGCCCTATGGGTTCTGTTTAAAAGTAGTGCACTATATAGGGAATAGGGTGCCATAGGGCTCTGGTCTAAAGTAGTGCACTATATAGGGGATAGGGTGCCATTTGGGATGCAACCATGGAGGTGCTCATCTTTACATTTCTCTGTTCTTTTTTTTGTCCTCCATTTTGTTTTACCAAGACAGGACCAGTGGTGACCAAGACATGTTGTCCTCCATTTTGTTTTACCAATACAGGACCAGTGGTGACCAAGACATGTTGTCCTCCATTTTGTTTTACCAATACAGGAACACTGGTGACCATACCAGATGAATGTGAGACATGTTATCCTCCATTTTGTTTTAGTAATACAGGACCAGTGGTGACCAAGACATGTTGTCCTCCATTTTGTTTTACTAATACAGGACCACTGGTGACCATACCTGATGAATGTAAGACATGTTGTCCTCCATTTTGTTTTACCAAGACAGGACCCGTGGTGACCATACCAGATGAATGTAAGACATGTTGTCCTCCATTTTGTTTTACCAAGACAGGACCAGTGGTGACCAAGACATGTTGTCCTCCATTTTGTTTTACTAATACAGGAACACTGGTGACCATACCAGATGAATGTAAGACATGTTGTCCTCCATTTTGTTTTACTAATACAGGAACACTGGTGACCAAGACATGCTGGGAATGTAGAAAAGTACTTATACACAGTACATGAATTACACAGGGGTAAAATCTTACAAACATTTAACATCTATACTGACGCTTAAACTATTCCACAGAGAATTACATGTAAAATATTTCATGCAAATGCACAAACACATTGATCAATGCAGGCGAGCAGCACTCCATTGTAGTCCGTGTTCTAAATGGCACACTCTTCCCTATACAGTGCACTACTTTTGACTAGACTTATAATCAAAGTAGTGCACTAAATAGTGAATAGGGTGCCATTTGGGACCTCCCCTTAAAAGTAGCAATCGCTGAAGAGTTGACAAGTTTAAAATTAAATTCATTTGTACTGTCAGACAGTTCAGTTCAGAGTTCAATTTTCAACGAAGAGTAAAGTCAAGTAGATTCTTCAACTCCTCTACTTTTCCACTAGCGTACAGTTATTATAAATGTTTTGTTCTGTTATCTCTAACCTAAAAAATATATCATTTTAATAAAAAGCATTGCAGGAATACTGCTGGTAGTTTCTGTAATGTTTCATGTTCACCCTCCTTCCACATTTATTCAATCAAAAAGTAATCAGTCAATAAGTCAGTGGCGGTCAGGTAAGTCAATGGTGGTCAGGTAAGTCAGTGGCGGTCAGGTAAGTCAGTGGTGGTCAGGTAAGTCAGTGGCGGTCAGGTAAGTCAGTGGTGGTCAGGTAAGTCAGTGGCGGTCAGGTAAGTCAGTGGTGGTCAGGTAAGTCAGTGGCGGTCAGGTAAGTCAGTGATGGTCAGGTAAGACAGTGGTGGTCAGGTAAGCCTGATGGAGAGTTCCATCAATCAGAGGTTTCAGAAGCTGAAGAGTTTGTCTGTGTTGCCAGATCTGTGTGTTTGGAATATTTAAGCGTCTTGCTGAACACTGGCTGTAATTCATAAAGTGTTCTCAAGATCATCTGCTTTCACAGTTGATCAGTATCAATTGATTGTGAGGCCTAATCCAATCCGAATCCAATCAATTAGTCAAATCTCCCCATCTAAGTCAGTGCCATGTCTCAGTTCTCCAAAATCACCCTGGTTAACAGTTTCACCAATCACAGGCCTCAGTTGAAGAGTGTGTCTGCATTGGCTGTTTCAGGTCTGTGTGTTTAAAAGCCTCGGCACAAAATCAAAAGTGAAACAAATCCAGCATTTGAAGAGTACGTAGACTTGCAGTTTGGCTGCTTCATCTGTTGGGGGTCGCAATCTGCTGGGTCCCATCCCCAGGCCCCAGTCCCAGTCACACCCTCAGTCCCAGTCTTGTCCAGGTCCCAGTCTTGTCCCAGTCCCAGTCTTGTCCAGGTCCCAGTCTTGTCCAGGTCCCAGTCTTGTCCCAGTTCCAGTCACACCCTCAGTCCCAGTCACACCCTCAGTCCCAGTCTTGTCCCAGTCTTGTCCCAGTCTTGTCCCAGTTTCAGTCTTGTCCCAGTCCCAGTCTTGTCCCAGTCCCGGTCTTGTCCCAGTCTTGTCCCAGTCCCAGTCGTGTCCCAGTCCCAGTCTTGTCCAGGTCCCAGTCTTGTCCCAGTCCCAGTCTTGTCCAGGTCCCAGTCTTGTCCAGGTCCCAGTCTTGTCCCAGTTCCAGTCACACCCCCAGTCCCAGTCACACCCCCAGTCCCAGTCACACCCCCAGTCCCAGTCTTGTCCCAGTCCCAGTCACACCCCCAGTCCCAGTCACACCCTCAGTCCCAGTCTTGTCCTAGTCCCAGTCTTGTCCCAGTCTTGTCCCAGTCCAAGTCTTGTCCCAGTCCCAGTCTTGTCCCAGTCTTGTCCTAGTCCCGGTCTTGTCCCAGTCCCGGTCTTGTCCCAGTCTTGTTCCAGTCTTGGCCCAGTCCGAGTCTTGTCCCAGTCCCAGTCTTGTCCCAGTCGTGTCCCAGTCCCAGTCCTGTCCCAGTCCCAGTCTTGTCCCAGTCCCAGTCTTGTCCCAGTCCCAGTCTTGTCCCAGTCCCAGTCTTGTCCCAGTCTTGTCCCAGTCCCAGTCTTGTCCCAGTCCTGTCCCAGTCCCAGTCTTGTCCCAGTCCCAGTCTTGTCCCAGTCGTGTCCCAGTCCCAGTCCCAGTCTTGTCCCAGTCTTGTTCCAGCCCCAGTCTTGTCCCAGTCCCAGTCTTGTCCCAGTCCCAGTTTTTTCCCAGTCCCAGTCTTGGCCCAGCCCCAGTCTTGTCCCAGTCTTGTCCCAGTATCAGTCTTGTCTCAGTCTTGTCCCAGTCCCAGTCTTGTCCCAGTCTTGGCCCAGCCCCAGTCTTGTCCCAGTCTTGTTCCAGTCCCAGTCTTGGCCCAGCCCCAGTCTTGTCCCAGTCCCAGTCCCAGTCTTGGCCCAGCCCTAGTCTTATCCCAGTCTTGTCCCAGTCTTGTCCCAGTCCCAGTCTTGTTCCAGCCCCAGTCTTGTCCCAGTCTTCTTCCAGTCCCAGTCTTGTCCCAGTTTTGTGGTGTGGTGTCAGATGTTAGTGGTAATATAATGTGTGGTGTCAGATTTGAGTGGTAATATAATGTGTGGTGGCAGATATTAGAGGTAATAGAGTGTGTGGTGTCAGATATAATGGTAATAGGGTGTGTGGAGTGGTGTCAGATATTCGTGGTAATAGAGTGCGTGGTGTCAGATATTAGTGGTAATAGAGTGCATGGTGTCAGATTTGAGTGGTAATAGAATGTGTGGTGTCAGATATGAGTGGTAATAGAGTGTGTGGTGTGGTGTCAGATTTAGTGGTAATAGAGAGTGTGGTGTCAGATATTAGTGGTAATAGAGTGTGTGGTGTGGTGTCAGATATTAGTGGGAATAGAATGTGTGGTGTTAGATGTTAGTGGTAATAGAATGTGTGGTGTCAGATTTGAGTGGTAATAGAGTGTGTGGTGTCAGATTTTAGTGGTAATAGAATGTGTGGTGTCAGATATGAGTGGTAATAGAGTGCGTGGTGTCAGATATTAGTGGTAATAGAGTGCATGTTGTCAGATATTAGTGGTAATAGAGTGCATGGTGTCAGATTTGAGTGGTAATAGAATGTGTGGTGTCAGATATTAGTGGTAATAGTGTGTGGTGTGGTGTCAGATTTAGTGGTAATAGAGAGTGTGGTGTCAGATATCGTGGTAATAGAGTGCGTGGTGTCAGATATTAGTGGTAATAGAGTGCATGGTGTCAGATATTAGTGGTACTAGAGTGAATGGTGTCAGATTTTAGTGGTAATAGAATGTGTGGTGTCAGATATTAGTGGTAATAGAGTGTGTGGTGTGGTGTCAGATTTAGTGGTAATAGAGAGTGTGGTGTCAGATATGAGTGGTAATAGAGTGTGTGGTGTGGTGTCAGATATTAGTGGGAATAGAATGTGTGGTGTCAGATGTTAGTGGGAATAGAATGTGTGGTGTCAGATGTTAGTGGTAATAGAATGTGTGGTGTCAGATTTGAGTTGTAATAGAGTGTGTGGTGTCAGATATTAGTGGTAATAGAGTGTGTGGTGTGGTGTCAGTTATTAGTGGTAATAGAATGTGTGGAGTCAGATATTAGTGGTAATAGAATGTGTGGAGTCAGATATTAGTGGTAGTAGAATGTGTGGTGTCAGATTAGAGTGGTAATCGAGTGTGTGGTGTCAGATATGAGTGGTAATAGAATGTGTGGTGTCAGATATTAGTGGTAATAGAATGTGTGGTGACAGATATTAGTGGTAATAGAATGTGTGGTGTCAGATATTAGTGGTAATAGAATGTGTGGTGTCAGATATTAGTGGTAATAGAGTGTGTGGTGTCAGATATTAGTGGTAATAGAATGTGTGGTGTCAGATATTAGTGGTAATAGAATGTGTGGTGTCAGATATTAGTGGTAATAGAGTGTGTAGTTGAGAAGTTCTCCATTCGGATGCGCACCACCTTCTCCTGTGGGGGTGGAGGGTAGAGGAACCGACAGGTGAACACCTGGCGACAGGCCTTCCGGAAGTTCTCTGACAGAAAGGCGTACAGGATGGGGTTGATGCAGGAGTTCCCGTACGCCAGGCAGTGGGAGATGATCCGTAACGCGAAGGAGGCGTCGTTGAGCGGGAACACTCCAAACTCCACCCACATGGCGATGATGTGATGAGGCATCCAACAGGTCAGGAAGGCTGCGACCACCAGGAGGACCGTCTGGGCTGTCTGGAGGAGGAGGAGGAGAGGGGGAGGGGGGGAGGGGGGGGGGAGGGAGGAGGAGGTGGGAGGGAGGAGGAGAGGGGAGAGGGGGATGAGGAGGAGGAGAGGGGGAAGGGGAGGAGGGAGGAAGGAGGAGGTGGGAGGAGAGGGGAGAGAGGGAGGAGGAGGTGGGAGGAGAGGGGAGAGAGGGAGGAGGAGGAGAGGAGAGGGGAGAGAGGGAGGGGGAGGAGAGGAGGAGAGGGGAGAGGGGGGAGGAGGAGAGGGGAGGGGAGGAGGAGGAGAGGAGAGGAGGAGGAGGGAGAGGGGGAGGGGGAGGGGGAGGGGAGGGAGGAGGTGGGAGAGGAGGGGGAGGGAGGAGGAGATGGATGTTTATTAATGTGCTCCGATGAAGACTGTTTTCCCAGACGTTAGAAGTAATACGAGAGGTTAACTACAAGCTGTGACTGATTACAGAGTCCCACGTCAGCAGGAGACTCACAGTATCTGATATTCGAGAGAGTCTGATCAGGAGAGAGAACTGGCAACAATGTGCCTCATTGAACAATAGAAAAGCTACCTCACAACCTCCCCAATTCATCATTGAGAAGGTACCGTATGAGAGCTCTGTATCTGTCAAGGATATGTCTGCTTCAATGGCTCGATGTCTCAGCCTGGGAAGTTTTGCTGGTGAAATGTAATTGTTTAATTTCTAAAGAGCCCCTCAGATTCACTTCAATATGAACAGTGTGTATGTAATGCCTAGGGGCCAGAGGCTTTCAACCAAATCATAATCCTACACATCTGATATTAGCAATACTTAGCAATATTAGCAATATTAGCAATACACTCAGTTTGATAAGGGTTCTTCAGCTGTCCCACATAGGAGAACCTTTTTTGGTGTCCAGGTAGAACTCTTTTGGGTTCTCCTATGTGGGACAGCTGAAGAACCCTTATCAACTGAGTGTATTGCTAATATTGCTAATATTGCTAAGTATTGCTAGTAGTGTATTCCAGGAGTAGCCTTGACCGGGACGCGAATCCAGGTTCAGGGGTAGCTTTGACCGGGACACGAACCCAGGTCCAGGGGTAGCTTTGACCGGGACACGAACCCAGGTCCAGGGGTAGCCTTGACCGGGACGCGAACCCATGTCCAGGAGTAGCCTTGACCGGGACACGAACCCGGGTCCAAGGGTAGCTTTGACCGGGACGCCAACCCAGGTCCAGGGGTAGCTTTGACCGGGACGCCAACCCAGGTCCAGCCAACACCTCAACCATTACACCAAGAGGTCCAAACCTCTTTACAAGGTCGTTAGGTGTTAAGTTAAGGTCACTACAATATGTTGACTCTACAGTACTCACTGTAGTCAGGGTAACTGGTAGTACCAGCGACAATTCTCAATTCTGCCCTCGCACTCTTCCAGCGCCCATCCATTCCCTCCATAGACACACGTTAGAGCAGGGTTAGAGGTGGGTTCAGTCTACTTCACAGGTTCACTCTGTATTAAACAGAACAAAGCTAACTATGCGATTTACTGCTAGTCCTGGGCAACGCTGCTACTGCCGGGCTAATTGACTGGTGATCTTCCTCTGGCACTAAGCAGCACAAAGAACTACAACCCTGCTGACACAAAGAACTACAACCCTGCTGACACAAAGAACTACAACCCTGCTGACACAAAGAACTACAACCCTGCTGACACAAAGAACTACAACCCTGCTGACACAATGAACTACAACCCTGCTGACACAAAGAACTACAACACTGCTGACACAAAGAACTACAACCCTGCTGATACAAAGAACTACAACCCTGCTGACACAAAGAACTACAACACTGCTGACACAAAGAACTACAACCCCGCTGACACAAAAAACTACAACACTGCTGACACAAAAAACTACAACACTGCAGACACAAAAAACTACAACACTGCTGACACAAAGAACAACAACACTGTTGACACAAAGAACTACAACGTCGTGGACACAAAGAACTACATGTCATTAGAGACCCCTACACGTCAACCCTCTACACATTGTTAGAGACGCCACACATCGTTTGTTGTCTGAATTGGTGTCCTATCAGATGGCAGACTGAATAATTGAAGGCATTGATTAACGTGATCAGTCTGCGGTGTTACACAAAGACCCACTTGACAAAGAACCGAGCGATTCAGGAAGAACACTGAACGATGATCCGAAACAGTCAATCATATTTTTGATGATAACGTTTATATGAGATTCTATTTCAGGGACGATGCTTTTAAAAAACACAATCTGCTGATGATTCCACACAAAGACAGGAGTCCTCTCTCTCTCTCTCTCTCTCTCTCTCTCTCACTCTCTCACTCTCTCACTCTCTCACTCTCTCTCTCTCTCTCTCTCTCTCTCTCTCTCTCTCTCTCTCTCTCTCTCTCTCTCTCTCTCTCTCTCTCTCTCTCTCTCTCTCTCTCACTCTCTCTCACTCTCTCTCACTCTCTCTCACTCTCTCTCACTCTCGGGAAGACGTCAATGGAGTTCTGGCATCAGCTTCCTGCCTGAAAGACTCCCTGGTAGAGAACAATCTGTGTGTGTGTGTGTGTGTGTCTGAACAGTCAAGTGTCTGTCTGGGCCTTTGTGTTTCTCCTGGCTGTCTGGGGGTTGGTGGGCGGTTCAGCAAAAGGTAATTCAGCTACTCAGCATTGTAGGAGCAGCTACAGGTCCATCAAAACAACACTGACTACAGACCACGGCACTGCAAAGAACACTGACTACAGACCACAGCACTTCAAACAACACTGACTACAGACCACAGCACTTCAAACAACACTTCAAACAACACTGAATACAGACCAACACTGAGTACAGACCACAACACATCAAAAAACACTGACTACAGACCATGACCCTTCAAACAACACTGACTACAGACCAGGACACTTCAAACACTGACTACAGACCAGGACACATCAAACAACACTGACTACAGACCAGGACACTGCAAACAACACTGACTACAGACCACAACACTTCAAACAACACTGACTACAGACCAGGACACTGCAAACAACACTGACTACAGACCATGACCCTTCAAACAACACTGACTACAGACCAGGACACTTCAAACACTGACTACAGACCACGACACATCAAACACGGACTACAGACCACGACACATCAAACAACACTGACTACAGACCATGACCCTTCAAACAACACTGACTACAGACCAGGACACTTCAAAAAACACTGACTACAGACCATGACACTTCAAAAACACTGACTACAGACCATGACACTTCAAACAAACATGACTACAGACCAGGACACTGCAAAGAACACTGACTACAGACCACAACACTTCAAACAACACTGACTACAGACCAGGACACTGCAAACAACACTGACTACAGACCACGACACTGCAAACACTGACTACAGACCACAACACTTCAAACAACACTGACTACAGACCACGACACATCAAACAACACTGACTACAGACCACGACACATCAAACAACACTGACTACAGACCAGGACACTTCAAACAACACTGACTACAGACCACGACACTGCAAACAACACTGACTACAGACCAGGACACTTCAAACAACACTGACTACAGACCACGGCACTGCAAACAACACTGACTACAGACCACAACACTTCAAACAACACTGACTACAGACCAGGACACTGCAAACAACACTGACTACAGACCACGACACTGCAAACACTGACTACAGACCACAACACTTCAAACAACACTGACTACAGACCACGACACATCAAACAACACTGACTACAGACCACGACACATCAAACAACACTGACTACAGACCACGACACATCAAACAACACTGACTACAGACCAGGACACTTCAAACAACACTGACTACAGACCACGACACTGCAAACAACACTGTCTACAGACCAGGACACTTCAAACAACACTGACTACAGACCACGACACTGCAAACAACACTGACTACAGACCACAACACTGCAAACAACACTGACTAAAGACCCACGACACTTCAAACAGTTTCTCTAAATCTTTTACTCTGAAGATCAAATCATATAACTGACTGAGTTGATGTGATACTGTCCTATTGATCACATCATATAACTGACTGAGTTGATGTGTTACTGTCCTATTGATCACATCATATAACTGACTGAGTTGATGTGATACTGTCCTATTGATCACATCATATAACTGACTGAGTTGATGTGTTACTGTCCTATTGATCACATCATATAACTGACTGAGTTGATGTGTTACTGTCCTATTGATCACATCATATAACTGACTGAGTTGATGTGTTACTGTCCTGTTGATCACATCATATAACTGACTGAGTTGATGTGATACTGTCCTATTGATCACATCATATAACTGACTGAGTTGATGTGTTACTGTCCTATTGATCACATCATATAACTGACTGAGTTGATGTGTTACTGTCCTATTGATCACATCATATAACTGACTGAGTTTGATGTGACACTGTCCTGTTAATGCTAAACTGAATCTCTTTACAACATGAAAGTTTACAATGTTTAATATATAATCAGTTTGACAACCCTCCCCTCCCCTCTCCTGTTAAATCAGTTTGACAACCCTCCCCTGTTAAATCAGTTTGACAACCCTCCCCTGTTAAATCAGTTTGACAACCCTCTCCTGTTAAATCAGTTTGACAACCCTCCCCTGTTAAATCAGTTTGACAACCCTCTCCTGTTAAATCAGTTTGACAACCCTCTCCTGTTAAATCAGTTTGACAACCCTCCCCTCTCCTGTTAACTCAGTTTGACAACTCTCCCCTGTTAAATCAGTTTGACAACCCTCCCTGTTAAATCAGTTTGACAACCCTCCCTGTTTAAATCAGTTTTGACAACCCTCCCCTCCCCTGTTAAATCAGTTTGACAACTCTCCCTACCCCTCCCCTGTCCTGTTAAATACGTTTGACAACCCTGTCCTGTCCTGTTAAATCAGTTTGACAACCCTCCCCTCCCCTGTTAAATAAGTTTTGACAACCCTCCCTCCCCTGTCCTGTCCTGTTTAATCAGTTTGACAACTCTCCCTCCCCTCCCCTCCCCTGTTAAATCAGTTTGAACAACCCTCCCTCCCCTGTTAAATCAGTTTGGCAACCCTCCCCTCCCCTGTTAAATCAGTTTGGTAACCCTCCCCTCCCCTGTTAAATCATTTGAAAACCCTCCCCTCTCCTGTTAAATCAGTTTTGACAACCCTCCCCTGTTAAATCAGTTGACAACCCTCCCCTGTTAAATCAGTTTGACAACCCTCCCTGTTAAATCAGTTTGACAACCCTCCCTGTTAAATCAGTTTGACAACACTCCTCCTGTTAAATCAGTTTGACAACCCTCCCCTGTTAAATCAGTTTGACAACCTCCCCTGTTAAATCAGTTTGACAAACCTTCCCTGTTAAATCAGTTTGACAAACCCTCCCCTAGTTAAAATCAGTTTGACAACCCTCCCCTGTTAAATCAGTTTGACAACCCTCCCCTGTTAAATCAGTTTGACAACCCTCCCCTCCCCTGTTAAATCAGTTTGACAACTCTCCCCTGTCCTGTTAAATAAGTTTGACAACCCTGTCCTGTCCCTGTTAAATCAGTTTGACAACCCTCCCCCCCCTGTTAAATAAGTTTGACCACCCCTCCCCTCCCCTGTCCTGTCCTGTTTAAATCAGTTTGACAACTCTCCCCTCCCTCGCCCTCCCCTGTTAAATCAGTTTGACAACCCTCCCCTCCCCTGTTAAATCAGTTTGGCAACCCTCCCTCCCCTGTTAAATCAGTTTGGTAACCCTCCCCTCCCCTGTTAAATCAGTTTGACAACCCTCCCCTCTCCTGTTAATCAGTTTGACAACCCTCCCCTGTTAAATCAGTTTGACAACCCTCCCCTGTTTAAATCAGTTTGACAACCCTCCCCTGTTAAATCAGTTTGACAACCCTCCCCTGTTAAATCAGTTTGACAACCCTCCCTGTTAAATCAGTTTGACAACACTCTCCTGTTAAATCAGTTTGACAACCCTCCCCTGTTAAATCAGTTTGACAACCCTCCCCTGTTAAATCAGTTTGACAACCCTCCCCTGTTAAATCAGTTTGACAACCCTCCCCTGTTAAATCAGTTTGACAACCCTCTCCTGTTAAATCAGTTTGACAACTCTCCCCTCCCCTCCACTGTCATGTTAAATAAGTATGACAACCCTGTCCTGTCCTGTTAAATCAGTTTGACAACCCTCCCCTCCCCTGTTAAATAAGTTTGACAACCCTCCCCTCCCCTGTCCTGTCCTGTTTAATCAGTTTGACAACTCTCCCCTCCCCTCCCCTCCCCTGTTAAATCAGTTTGACAACCCTCCCCTCCCCTGTTAAATCAGTTTGGCAACCCTCCCCTGTTAAATCAGTTTGACAACCCTCCCCTCCCCTGTTAAATCAGTTTGACAACGCTGTCCTGTCCTGTTAAATCAGTTTGACAACCCTGTCCTGTCCTGTTAAATCAGTTTGACAACCCTCCCCTGTCCTGTTAAATCAGTTTGACAACCCTTCCCTCCCCTGTTAAATCAGTTTGACAACCCTCCCCTCCCCTGTTAAATCAGTTTGACAACCCTCCCCTGTCCTGTTAAATCAGTTTGACAACCCTCCCCTCCCCTGTTAAATCAGTTTGACAACCCTCCCCTCTCCTGTTAAATCAGTTTGACAACCCTCCCCTGTTAAATCAGTTTTGACAACCCTCTCCTGTTAAATCAGTTTGACAACCCTCTCCTGTTAAATCAGTTTGACAACCCTCCCCTGTTAAATCAGTTTGACAACCCTCTCCTGTTAAATCAGTTTGACAACCCTCCCCTCCCCTGTTAAATCAGTTTGGCAACCCTCCCCTGTTTAAATCAGTTTGACAACCCTCCCCTCCCCTCTCCTGTTAAATCAGTTTGACAACCCTCCCCTCTCCTGTTAAATCAGTTTGACAACCCTCCCCTGTCCTGTTAAATCAGTTTGACAACCCTCCCCTCCCCTCTCCTGTTAAATCAGTTTGACAACCCTCCCCTCTCCTGTTAAATCAGTTTGACAACCCTCCCCTCCCCTCTCCTGTAAAATCAGTTTGACAACCCTCCCCTCCCCTGTTAAATCAGTTTGACAACCCTCCCCTCCCCTGTTAAATCAGTTTGACAACCCTCCCCTGTTAAATCAGTTTGACAACCCTCTCCTGTTAAATCAGTTTGACAACCCTCTCCTGTTAAATCAGTTTGACAACCCTCCCCTGTTAAATCAGTTTGACAACCCTCTCCTGTTAAATCAGTTTGACAACCCTCCCCTCCCCTGTTAAATCAGTTTGGCAACCCTCCCCTGTTAAATCAGTTTGACAACCCTCCCCTCCCCTCTCCTGTTAAATCAGTTTGACAACCCTCCCCTCTCCTGTTAAATCAGTTTGACAACCCTCCCCTGTCCTGTTAAATCAGTTTGACAACCCTCCCCTCCCCTCTCCTGTTAAAATCAGTTTGACAACCCTCCCCTCTCCTGTTAAATCAGTTTGACAACCCCTCCCCTCCCCTCTCCTGTAAAATCAGTTTGACAACCCTCCCCTCCCCTGTTAAATCAGTTTGACAACCCTCCCCTCCCCTGTTAAATCAGTTTGGCAACCCTCCCCTGTTAAATCAGTTTGACAACCCTCCCCCTCTCCTGTCCTGTTAAATCAGTTTGACAACCCTCCCCTCCCCTCTCCTGTTAAATCAGTTTGACAACCCTCCACTGTCCTGTTAAATCAGTTGACAACCCTCCCCTCCCCTGTTAAATCAGTTTGACAACCCTCCCCTCCCCTGTTAAATCAGTTTGACAACCTCCCCTCCCCTCTCCTGTAAAATCAGTTTGACAACCCTCCCCTGTCCTGTTAAATCAGTTTGACAACCCTCCCCTCCCCTGTCCTGTTAAATCAGTTTGACAACCCTCCCCTCCCCTCCCCTCCCCTCTCCTGTTAAATCAGTTTGACAACCCTCCCCTCTCCTGTAAAATCAGTTTGACAAACCCTCCCCTCCCCTGTTAAATCAGTTTGACAACCCTCCCCTCCCCTGTCCTGTAAAATCAGTTTGACAACCCTCCCCTCCCCTGTCCTGTTAAATCAGTTTGACAACCCTCCCCTCTCCTGTTAAATCAGTTTGACAACCCTCCCCTCTCCTGTAAAATCAGTTTGACAACCCTCCCCTCCCCTGTTAAATCAGTTTGACAACCCTCCCCTCCCCTGTTAAATCAGTTTGACAACCCTCCCCTCCCCTGTTAAATCAGTTTGACAACCCTCCCCTCCCCTCCCCTGTTAAATCAGTTTGACAACCCTCCCCTCCCCTCTCCTGTAAATCAGTTTGACAACCCTCCCCTCCCCTGTTAAATCAGTTTGACAACCCTCCCTCCCCTGTTAAATCAGTTTGACAACCCTCCCCTCCCCTCTCCTGTAAAATCAGTTGACAACCCTCCTCCCCTCTCCTGTTAAATCAGTTGACAACCCTCCCCTCCCCTGTTAAATCAGTTTGACAACCCTCCCCTCTCCTGTTAAATCAGTTTGACAACCCTCTCCTGTTAAATCAGTTTGACAACCCTCCCCTCCCCTGTTAATCAGTTTGACAACCCTCCCCTCCCCTGTTAAATCAGTTTGGCAACCCTCCCCTCCCCTGTTAAATCAGTTTGGTAACCCTCCCCTCCCCTGTTAAATCAGTTTGAAAACCCTCCCCTCTCCTGTTAAAAAAATCAGTTTGACAACCCTCCCCTGTTAAATCAGTTTGACAACCCTCCCCTGTTAAATCAGTTGACAACCTCCCCTGTTAAATCAGTTTGACAACCCTCCCCTGTTAAATCAGTTTGACAACCCTCCCCTGTTAAATCAGTTTGACAACACTCTCCTGTTAAATCAGTTGACAACCCTCCCCTGTTAAATCAGTTTGACAACCCTCCCCTGTTAAATCAGTTTGACAACCCTTCCCTGTTAAATCAGTTTGACAACCCTCCCCTGTTAAATCAGTTTGACAACCCTCCCCTGTTAAATCAGTTTGACCAACCCTCCCCTGTTAAATCAGTTTGACAACCCTCCCCTCCCCTGTTAAATCAGTTTGACAACTCTCCCCTGTCCTGTTAAATAAGTTTGACAACCCTGTCCTGTCCTGTTAAATCAGTTTGACAACCCTCCCCTCCCCTGTTAAATAAGTTTGACAACCCTCCCCTCCCCTGTCCTGTCCTGTTTAATCAGTTTGACAACTCTCCCCTCCCCTCCCCTCCCCTGTTAAATCAGTTTGACAACCCTCCCCTCCCCTGTTAAATCAGTTTGGCAACCCTCCCCTCCCCTGTTAAATCAGTTTGGTAACCCTCCCCTCCCCTGTTAAATCAGTTTGACAACCCTCCCCTCTCCTGTTAAATCAGTTTGACAACCCTCCCCTGTTAAATCAGTTTGACAACCCTCCCCTGTTAAATCAGTTTGACAACCCTCCCCTGTTAAATCAGTTTGACAACCCTCCCCTGTTAAATCAGTTTGACAACCCTCCCCTGTTAAATCAGTTTGACAACACTCTCCTGTTAAATCAGTTTGACAACCCTCCCCTGTTAAATCAGTTTGACAACCCTCCCCTGTTAAATCAGTTTGACAACCCTCCCCTGTTAAATCAGTTTGACAACCCTCCCCTGTTAAATCAGTTTGACAACCCTCTCCTGTTAAATCAGTTTGACAACTCTCCCCTCCCCTCCACTGTCATGTTAAATAAGTATGACAACCCTGTCCTGTCCTGTTAAATCAGTTTGACAACCCTCCCCTCCCCTGTTAAATAAGTTTGACAACCCTCCCCTCCCCTGTCCTGTCCTGTTTAATCAGTTTGACAACTCTCCCCTCCCCTCCCCTCCCCTGTTAAATCAGTTTGACAACCCTCCCCTCCCCTGTTAAATCAGTTTGGCAACCCTCCCCTGTTAAATCAGTTTGACAACCCTCCCCTCCCCTGTTAAATCAGTTTGACAACGCTGTCCTGTCCTGTTAAATCAGTTTGACAACCCTGTCCTGTCCTGTTAAATCAGTTTGACAACCCTCCCCTGTCCTGTTAAATCAGTTTGACAACCCTTCCCTCCCCTGTTAAATCAGTTTGACAACCCTCCCCTCCCCTGTTAAATCAGTTTGACAACCCTCCCCTGTCCTGTTAAATCAGTTTGACAACCCTCCCCTCCCCTGTTAAATCAGTTTGACAACCCTCCCCTCTCCTGTTAAATCAGTTTGACAACCCTCCCCTGTTAAATCAGTTTGACAACCCTCTCCTGTTAAATCAGTTTCACAACCCTCTCCTGTTAAATCAGTTTGACAACCCTCCCCTGTTAAATCAGTTTGACAACACTCTCCTGTTAAATCAGTTTGACAACCCTCCCCTGTTAAATCAGTTTGACAACCCTCCCCTGTTAAATCAGTTTGACAACCCTTCCCTGTTAAATCAGTTTGACAACCCTCCCCTGTTAAATCAGTTTGACAACCCTCCCCTGTTAAATCAGTTTGACAACCCTCCCCTGTTAAATCAGTTTGACAACCCTCCCCTCCCCTGTTAAATCAGTTTGACAACTCTCCCCTGTCCTGTTAAATAAGTTTGACAACCCTGTCCTGTCCTGTTAAATCAGTTTGACAACCCTCCCCTCCCCTGTTAAATAAGTTTGACAACCCTCCCCTCCCCTGTCCTGTCCTGTTTAATCAGTTTGACAACTCTCCCCTCCCCTCCCCTCCCCTGTTAAATCAGTTTGACAACCCTCCCCTCCCCTGTTAAATCAGTTTGGCAACCCTCCCCTCCCCTGTTAAATCAGTTTGGTAACCCTCCCCTCCCCTGTTAAATCAGTTTGACAACCCTCCCCTCTCCTGTTAAATCAGTTTGACAACCCTCCCCTGTTAAATCAGTTTGACAACCCTCCCCTGTTAAATCAGTTTGACAACCCTCCCCTGTTAAATCAGTTTGACAACCCTCCCCTGTTAAATCAGTTTGACAACCCTCCCCTGTTAAATCAGTTTGACAACACTCTCCTGTTAAAATCAGTTTGACAACCCTCCCCTGTTAAATCAGTTTGACAACCCTCCCCTGTTAAATCAGTTTGACAACCCTCCCCTGTTAAATCAGTTTGACAACCCTCCCCTGTTAAATCAGTTTGACAACCCTCTCCTGTTAAATCAGTTTGACAACTCTCCCCTCCCCTCCACTGTCATGTTAAATAAGTATGACAACCCTGTCCTGTCCTGTTAAATCAGTTTGACAACCCTCCCCTCCCCTGTTAAATAAGTTTGACAACCCTCCCCTCCCTGTCCTGTCCTGTTTAATCAGTTTGACAACTCTCCCCTCCCCTCCCCTCCCCTGTTAAATCAGTTTGACAACCCTCCCCTCCCCTGTTAAATCAGTTTGGCAACCCTCCCCTGTTTAAATCAGTTTGACAACCCTCCCCTCCCCTGTTAAATCAGTTTGACAACGCTGTCCTGTCCTGTTAAATCAGTTTGACAACCCTGTCCTGTCCTGTTAAATCAGTTTGACAACCCTCCCCTGTCCTGTTAAATCAGTTTGACAACCCTTCCCTCCCCTGTTAAATCAGTTTGACAACCCTCCCCTCCCCTGTTAAATCAGTTTGACAACCCTCCCCTGTCCTGTTAAATCAGTTTGACAACCCTCCCTCCCCTGTTAAATCAGTTTGACAACCCTCCCCTCTCCTGTTAAATCAGTTTGACAACCCTCCCCTGTTAAATCAGTTTGACAACCCTCTCCTGTTAAATCAGTTTGACAACCCTCTCCTGTTAAATCAGTTTGACAACCCTCCCCTGTTAAATCAGTTTGACAACCCTCTCCTGTTAAATCAGTTGACAACCCTCCCCTCCCCTGTTAAATCAGTTTGGCAACCCTCCCCTGTTAAATCAGTTTGACAACCCTCCCCTCCCCTCTCCTGTTAAATCAGTTTGACAACCCTCCCCTCTCCTGTTAAATCAGTTTGACAACCCTCCCCTGTCCTGTTAAATCAGTTTGACAACCCTCCCCTCCCCTCTCCTGTTAAATCAGTTTGACAACCCTCCCCTCTCCTGTTAAATCAGTTTGACAACCCTCCCCTCCCCTCTCCTGTAAAATCAGTTTGACAACCCTCCCCTCCCCTGTTAAATCAGTTTGACAACCCTCCCCTCCCCTGTTAAATCAGTTTGGCAACCCTCCCCTGTTAAATCAGTTTGACAACCCTCCCCTCTCCTGTCCTGTTAAATCAGTTTGACAACCCTCCCCTCCCCTCTCCTGTTAAATCAGTTTGACAACCCTCCACTGTCCTGTTAAATCAGTTTGACAACCCTCCCCTCCCCTGTTAAATCAGTTTGACAACCCTCCCCTCCCCTGTTAAATCAGTTTGACAACCCTCCCCTCCCCTCCCCTCTCCTGTAAAATCAGTTTGACAACCCTCCCCTGTCCTGTTAAATCAGTTTGACAACCCTCCCCTCCCCTGTCCTGTTAAATCAGTTTGACAACCCTCCCCTCCCCTCCCCTCCCCTCTCCTGTTAAATCAGTTTGACAACCCTCCCCTCTCCTGTAAAATCAGTTTGACAACCCTCCCCTCCCCTGTTAAATCAGTTTGACAACCCTCCCCTCCCCTGTCCTGTTAAATCAGTTTGACAACCCTCCCCTCCCTTGTCCTGTTAAATCAGTTTGACAACCCTCCCCTCTCCTGTTAAATCAGTTTGACAACCCTCCCTCTCCTGTAAAATCAGTTTGACAACCCTCCCCTCCCCTGTTAAATCAGTTTGACAACCCTCCCCTCCCCTCCCCTGTTAAATCAGTTTGACAACCCTCCCCTCCCCTCTCCTGTAAAATCAGTTTGACAACCCTCCCCTCCCCTGTTAAATCAGTTTGACAACCCTCCCCTCCCCTGTTAAATCAGTTTGACAACCCTCCCCTCCCCTCTCCTGTAAAATCAGTTTGACAACCCTCCCCTCTCCTGTTAAATCAGTTTGACAACCCTCCCCTCCCCTGTTAAATCAGTTTGACAACCCTCCCCTCCCCTGTTAAATCAGTTTGACAACCCTCCCCTCCCCTGTTAAATCAGTTTGACAACCCTCCCCTCTCCTGTTAAATCAGTTTGACAACCCTCTCCTGTTAAATCAGTTTGACAACCCTCCGCTCTCCTGTTAAATCAGTTTGACAACCCTCCCCTCCCCTCCCCTGTTAAATCAGTTTGACAACCCTCCACTGACCTTTAAGCAATATGGTTTATTTCTGCACCCATTTCCTGGAATCTGTGATGTTCAACCCTGAATGATCTCTGCAGCTCTTCTCATAGACGTCTTCCAGATTCGCTACTGAGCAATTGAGAGGTAGCTATATTGAAGATAAAGACTGCATCCCCATTAACACCCTATTCCCCTATATAGTGCACTACTGTTGCACAGGGCTGTGGTGAAAAGTTAGTGTACCCTAGAGAATAGGTGCCGTTTGAGACGCAGAGTCCCAAGGTTGAAGTTACGTGTGTTGCTATAGTTACTGTCTATCTCTGGTTGTCATTACACCACGTGTAGAGGAGAGACGAGGGAGGATGGAGGGAGGGAGGGGGGATATCAGGAGGGAGGGAGGGGAGGGAGGGGAGAGGGCGGGGGGATATCAGGAGGGAGGGAGGGGAGGGGGGTATCAGGCTCTTTCTAACAGGTTACTCTACTGAGCAGCTGTGTTGCACTCTCTCACATCACTGTCCTCACTAACTCTATATCAGGAGGGAGGGAGGGAGGTAGGGGGAGGGAGGGATGGGAGGGAGGGAGGTAGGTAGGGGGAGGGAGGGATGGGAGGGAGGGAGGGAGGGAGGGAGGGAGGGAGAGGAGGGAGGGAGGGAGTGAGGGAGGGAGGGAGGGAGGGAGGGAGGGAGGGGGGTATCAGGCTCTTTCTAACAGGTTACTCTACTGAGCAGCTGTGTTGCACTCTCTCACATCACTGTCCTCACTAACTCTGATATCAGGAGGGAGGGAGGGAGGGAGGTAGGGGGAGGGAGAGAGAAGGGAGGGGTGGATATCAGGCTCTTTCTAACTCTTACTGAGCAGCTGTGTTCCACTCTCTCACATCATAAGCATCATTATTTTTTTCTTCTCCTCAACAGCTAACAAGGTAACTCTGTAACCACTGGTAAAGGTGCTGTCTCTCTATTAGGGCGCATTAGGCTGGATGGGAGTGGAGAGCTGTGGTGTCAGGGGAACAGATAGATAGATAGATGGATGGGAGCTGAGTGCTGTGGTGTCAGGGGAACAGATAGATAGATAGATAGATAGATAAATAGATAGATAGATAGATAGATAGATAGATAGATAGATAGATAGATAGATAGATAGATAGATAGATAGATAGATAGATGGGAGCAGAGAGCTGTGGTGTCAGGGGAACAGATAGATAGATGGAGGGGAGCAGAGAGCTGTGGTGTCAGGGGAACAGATAGATAGATGGAGGGGAGCAGAGAGCTGTGGTGTCAGGGGAACAGATAGATAGATGGAGGGGAGCAGAGAGCTGTGGTGTCAGGGGAACAGATAGATAGATGGAGGGGAGCAGAGAGCTGTGGTGTCAGGGGAACAGATGGATAGATGGAGGGGAGCAGAGAGCTGTGGTGTCAGGGGAACAGATGGATAGATAGATGGATGGGAGCTGAGTGCTGTGGCGTCAGGGGAACAGATAGATAGATGGATGGATGGGAGCGAGAAGTCACTATTACCAACAGTTGGTTGGAGGTAAAACAAAAACTATTCTAGTCACTATAACCAACAGTCAGTAGTCACTATTACCAACAGTCAGTAGTCAGTATTACAAACAGTCAGTAGTCACTATTACCAACAGTCAGTAGTTACTATTACCAACAGTCAGTAGTCAGTAGTCAGTATTACCAACAGTATTACCAACAGTCAGAAGTCAGTATTACCAACAGTCAGTAGTCACTATTACCAAAAGTCAGTATTACCAAGTCAGTAGTCAGTATTACCAACAGTCAGTATTACCAACAGTCAGTATTACCAACAGTCAGTAGTCAGTATTACCAGCAGTCAGTATTACAAACAGTCAGTAGTCACTATTACCAACAGTCAGTAGTCACTATTACCAACAGTCAGTAGTCACTATTACCAACAGTCAGTAGTCACTATTACCAACAGTCAGTAGTCACTATTACCAACAGTCAGTAGTCACTATTACCAACAGTCAGTAGTCACTATTACCAACAGTCAGTAGTCACTATTACCAGCAGTCAGTAGTCACTATTACCAACAGTCAGTAGTCACTATTACCAACAGTC
The DNA here is from genome assembly GCF_002021735.2 of Oncorhynchus kisutch. Taxonomy (NCBI): domain Eukaryota; kingdom Metazoa; phylum Chordata; class Actinopteri; order Salmoniformes; family Salmonidae; genus Oncorhynchus; species Oncorhynchus kisutch. Next base: position 15,965,060 of record NW_022261980.1, read on the forward strand.
AGTATTACCAACAGTCAGTAGTCACTATTACCAACAGTCAGTAGTCAGTATTACTAACAGTCAGTATTACCAACAGTCAGTAGTCAGTATTACTAACAGTCAGTATTACCAACAGTCAGTAGTCAGTATTACCAACAGTCAGTAGTCAGTATTACCAACAGTCAGTAGTCAGTATTACTAACAGTCAGTATTAGCAACAGTCAGTAGTCAGTATTACTAACAGTCAGTATTACCAACAGTCAGTAGTCAGTATTACTAACAGTCAGTAGTCGGTATTACCAACAGTCAGTAGTCGGTATTACTAACAGTCAGTAGTCAGTATTACCAACAGTCAATAGTCACTATTACCAACAGTCACTATTACCAACAGTCAGTAGTCACTATTACCAACAGTCAGTAGTCACTATTACCAACAGTCAGTAGTCGGTATTACTAACAGTCAGTAGTCAGTATTACCAACAGTCAGTAGTCACTATTACCAACAGTCAGTAGTCGGTATTACTAACAGTCAGTAGTCACTATTGCCAACAGTCAGTAGTCACTATTACCAACAGTCAGTAGTCACTATTACCAACAGTCAGTAGTCAATATTACCAACAGTCAGTAGTCACTATTACCAACAGTCAGTAGTCGGTATTACTAACAGTCAGTAGTCACTATTGCCAACAGTCAGTAGTCACTATTACCAACAGTCAGTAGTCACTATTACCAACAGTCAGTAGTCAATATTACCAACAGTCAGTAGTCGGTATTACTAACAGTCAGTATTACCAACAGTCAGTAGTCAGTATTACCAACAGTCAGTATTACCAACAGTCAGTAGTCAGTATTACCAACAGTCACTATTACCAACAGTCAGTAGTCACTATTACCAACAGTCAGTAGTCACTATTATCAACAGTCAGTAGTCAGTATTACTAACAGTCAGTAGTCACTATTACCAACAGTCAGTAGTCACTATTACCAACAGTCAGTAGTCACTATTACCAACAGTCAGTAGTCAATATTACCAGCAGTCAGTAGTCAGTATTACTAACAGTCACTATTACCAACAGTCAGTAGTCGATATTACTAACAGTCAGTATTACCAACAGTCAGTAGTCAGTATTACTAACAGTCAGTATTACCAACAGTCAGTAGTCAGTATTACCAACAGTCAGTAGTCAGTATTACTAACAGTCAGTATTACCAACAGTCAGTAGTCAGTATTACCAACAGTCAGTAGTCAGTATTACTAACAGTCAGTATTACCAACAGTCAGTAGTCAGTATTACCAACAGTCAGTAGTCAGTATTACCAACAGTTGGTTGGAGGTAAAACATGACCTTCTCCAAAGATGTGTGTATGTGTTATGTTGGAGTCACAGGTGTATCAACAGAGAAACAGGTGTATCAACAGAGAAACAGGTGTATCAACAGAGAAACAGGTGTATCAACAGAGAAACAGGTGTACCTTTCTTTTTGAGCGTTCTGATTTCTTGGACATATTCTTCATCTTCTTGTGGAGATGGAATAACACCTGGAGAGGAAAAGGAAACGCATCATCAACATAAGTCTGAACACATTCAGTTCTCTTTATACTTGTAATTCAATCGTGATAAACGGTTAGCGGTTAGCGGTTAGCGGTTAGCCGTTAGCGGTTAGCGGTTAGCGGTTAGCAGTTAGCGGTTTGCAGTTAGCGGTTAGCGGTTAGCGGTTAGCAGTTAGCGGTTAGCGGTTTGCAGTTAGCGGTTAGCGGTTAGCAGTTAGCGGTTAGCGGTTAGCAGTTAGCGGTTAGCGGTTAGCGGTTAGCAGTTAGCGGTTAGCGGTTGAATGTATAAACGTTTCATTTTAATTTATTTATCTATTTATTTCACCTTTATTTAACCACGTAGACAAGTTCTCATTTATAACCGTGACCCTGACCAAGATAAAGCAAAGGAGTGCGACACAAACAACAACACAGAGTTACACATGGAATAGACAACGCTCAACATGCGTGGGACCCAAAATGAGGTACCGTGTTAGATAAGGGAGGTAAAGGCAATAAATAGGCCATAGCGGCAAAATAATGACAATTTAGCCATTTGGCATCATAACAGATACATTGCGAAGATGTGATAGAGGTCCGTCCCTGTCTAATCTGTTGGAGAGAGGAAGCCCTTATCCCTCTCCTCTGGATGGAAGACAGTAGTTACCGTGACATACTCGGTCTCAGGATGACATCGTCAACATTCCTCATGTACACATGTCCCATCAGTCCTCTGTGTTCCATCAGTACTCTGTGTTCCATCAGTGTTCTGTGACCCATCAGTGTTCTGTGTCCCATCAATGTTCTGTGTTCCATCAGTCCTCTGTGTTCCATCAGTTCTCTGTGTTCCATCAGTTCTATGTGTCCCATCAGTCCTCTGTGTTCCATCAGTACTCTGTGTCCCATCAGCCCTCTGTGTCCCATCAGTCCTCTGTGTTCCATCAGTGTTCTGTGTCCCATCAGTCCTCTGTGTCCCATCAGTCATCTGTGTCCCATCAGTCCTCTGTGTTCCATCAGTACTCTGTGTGTACATGGGGTATTGACACACAAGCACCAGCCCATCAGCTAGCTTAGTACCACTCCAGGAAGCCTCTTCATTTGGCAAGACAGCACAATCTGGGGCCAGGCTATAGGGGGTAAAAGCCCGTCTCAGAGGAACATGAAATGGGTCAGAAATGAAATACAGAGTGTATTTGTCTGAAATGACATCTTATCAAACCGCTATTCTAGGTTGGAGGAGAAAAGGATAATGCTTAAGACTGTAGAGTGGGAGACTAATGTTCTCTGGAGTGATGAATCACGCTTCACCGTCTGCCAGTCTGACGGACGAATCTGGGTTTGGCAGATGCCACCTGCACCAATGCATACCAACTGTGAAGTGTGTTGGGGCTGTTTTTCATGGTTCGGACCCCTTAGTTCCAGAGAAAGTGAAATCTTAACGATACAGCATACAGTGACATTCTAGATGATTCTGTGCTTCCAACTTTGTGACAACAGTTTGGGTAAGGCCCTTTTCCTTGTTTTAGGATGGCAATGCCGCCCGTGCACAAAGTGAGTTCCGTACAGAAATGGTTTGTTGAGATTGGTGTGGAAGAACATGACCGGTCTGCACAGAGTCCTGACCTCAACCCCATGAACCCCTTTTGGATGAATTGAACCGCCGACTGCCCCAATGCATAGTGCCAACTGTAAAGTTTGGTGGAGGAGGAATAATGGTTCGGACCCCTTAGTTCCAGTGAAAGTGAAATCTTAACGCTACAGCGTACAGTGACATTCTAGAAGATTCTGTGCTTCTAACTTTGTGGCGACAGTTTGGGGAAGGACCTTTCCTGTTTCAGCATGACACTGCCCCCGTGGACAAAGCCGAGATCCATACAAAAACAGTTTGTCAAAATTGGCGTGGAATAAGTTGACTGGTCTGCAAAGAGCCCTGACCTCAACCCCATCGAACACCTCTTGGGATGAATTGGTGCGCCGACTGCACTTTCAATGTTTTACCCAATACTGCATTCCAAATGGCACCCTATTCCCTACATAGTGCACTACTGTTGACCAGAGCCCAATAGGCCTTTCTCATAGTAGTGCACTATAAAGGGAATAGTGTGTCATTTGGGACCGCAGAGAGAGGATATACAGAGGACAAATCCAATCTGATTTTATTCGCCACTTGCTTGGTAAACAACACGTGTAGAATAACAGTGAAATGCTGACTGGCGGGTCCTTTCCCAACAACACAGAGCTAAAGATGAAAACATAAATGGAAACAGGAACATGAGGAATATATACACCGTGGAATGAATACACAGTGGAATATATACACCGTGGAATGAATACACAGTGGAATATATACACCGTGGAATAAATACACAGTGGAATATATACACAGTGGAATATATACACAGTGGAATATATACACAGTGGAATAAATACACAGTGGAATAAATACACAGTGGAATAAATACACCGTGGAATTAATACACCGTGGAATACACATACAGTGGAATGAATACACCGTGGAATGAATACACCGTGGAATACATACACAGTGGAATAAATACACAGTGGAATATATACACAGTGGAATATATACACAGTGGAATATATACACAGTGGAATAAATACAGTAGAGGTTGTCGTCTTCCTCTTCTGAGGAGGAGTAGGAAATATCAGACCAATATGCAGCGTGGTAAGTGTTCGTCATATTTATTCCACTGAACACAGAAAACAAACGAACAAGAGAATAAAGGAAACCCGAAACAGTCCCGTATGGTGAAAACACTGAAATGGACAATAACCACCCACAAACAAGAGTGGGGAAACAGGCTGCCTAAGTATGGTTCTCAATCAGAGACAACAACTACCCACAACTAACAGTGGGGAAACAGGCTGCCTAAGTATGGTTCTCAATCAGAGACAACAATTGACAGCTGCCTCTGATTGGGAACCATACCAGGCCAAACACATAGAAATACAACATAGACTACCCACCCCTCTGATTGGGAACCATACCAGGCCAAACACATAGAAATACAACATAGACTACCCACCCCTCTGATTGGGAACCATACCAGGCCAAACACATAGAAATACAACATAGACTACCCACCCCTCTGATTGGGAACCATACCAGGCCAAACACATAGAAATATAAACACAAGAACAAGACATAGAAAACCCACCCCAACTCATGCCCTGACCAACCTAAAATAGAGACATACAAAAGGAACTGAGGTCAGGAAGTGACATATACACAGTGGAATAATGCATCAAAATACTTCAGATACAAACCAGAAAGAAGGACCTTTAGCAACACTAATGAGGACATGTCAGTGGAGAACATCTTGTACTGATATTTGACCACAGTCCCCTGAGCTATAAATATGTTCCATTTAAACATTTTAAAAATTCAGGCTCAAACTATTCCACTGGTAAAGATGTCTTGGAGTATAGAGGACTTGGAGAATAGAGGGCTTGGAGAATAGAGGGCTTGGAGAATAGAGGACTTGGAGAATAGAGGACTTGGAGAATAGAGGACTTGGAGTATAGAGGACTTGGAGAATAGAGGACTTGGAGAATAGAGGACTTGGAGAATAGAGGACTTGGAGAATAGAGGACTTGGAGAATAGAGGACTTGGAGATTAGAGGACTTGGAGAATAGAGGACTTGGAGAATAGAGGACTTGGACAATAGAGGACTTGGAGTATAGAGGACTTGGACAATAGAGGACTTGAAAATAGAGGGCTTGGAGTATAGAGGACTTGGAGAATAGAGGACTTGGAGTATAGAGGACTTGGAGTATAGAGGACTTGGAGTATAGAGGACTTGGACAATAGAGGACTTGGAGAATAGAGGGCTTGGAGTATAGAGGACTTGGAGTATAGAGGACTTGGAGTATAGAGGACTTGGAGTATAGAGGACTTGGAGAATAGAGGACTTGGAGTATAGAGGACTTGGAGAATAGAGGACTTGGAGAATAGAGGACTTGGAGTATAGAGGACTTGGAGAATAGAGGACTTGGAGAATAGAGGACCTGGAGATTAGAGGACTTGGAGAATAGAGGACTTGGAGAATAGAGGACTTGGACAATAGAGGACTTGGAGAATAGAGGGCTTGGAGTATAGAGGACTTGGAGAATAGAGGACTTGGAGTATAGAGGACTTGGAGTATAGAGGACTTGGAGTATAGAGGACTTGGACAATAGAGGACTTGGAGAATAGAGGGCTTGGAGTATAGAGGACTTGGAGTATAGAGGACTTGGAGTATAGAGGACTTGGAGTATAGAGGACTTGGAGAATAGAGGACTTGGAGTATAGAGGACTTGGAGTATAGAGGACTTGGAGAATAGAGGACTTGGAGAATAGAGGACTTGGAGTATAGAGGACTTGGAGTATAGAGGACTTGGAGAATAGAGGACTTGGACAATAGAGGACTTGGACAATAGAGGACTTGGAGTATAGAGGACTTGGACAATAGAGGACTTGGAGAATAGAGGGCTTGGAGTATAGAGGACTTGGAGAATAGAGGACTTGGAGAATAGAGGACTTGGACAATAGAGGACTTGGAGAATAGAGGACTTGGAGTATAGAGGACTTGGAGAATAGAGGACCTGGAGATTAGAGGACTTGGAGAATAGAGGACTTGGAGAATAGAGGACTTGGACAATAGAGGACTTGGAGAATAGAGGGCTTGGAGTATAGAGGACTTGGAGAATAGAGGACTTGGAGTATAGAGGACTTGGAGTATAGAGGACTTGGAGTATAGAGGACTTGGACAATAGAGGACTTGGAGAATAGAGGGCTTGGAGTATAGAGGACTTGGAGTATAGAGGACTTGGAGTATAGAGGACTTGGAGTATAGAGGACTTGGAGAATAGAGGACTTGGAGTATAGAGGACTTGGAGTATAGAGGACTTGGAGAATAGAGGACTTGGAGAATAGAGGACTTGGAGTATAGAGGACTTGGAGTATAGAGGACTTGGAGAATAGAGGACTTGGACAATAGAGGACTTGGACAATAGAGGACTTGGAGTATAGAGGACTTGGACAATAGAGGACTTGGAGAATAGAGGGCTTGGAGTATAGAGGACTTGGAGAATAGAGGACTTGGAGAATAGAGGACTTGGACAATAGAGGACTTGGAGAATAGAGGACTTGGAGTATAGAGGACTTGGAGAATAGAGGACTTGGAGAATAGAGGACTTGGAGAATAGAGGACTTGGAGAATAGAGGACTTGGAGAATAGAGGACTTGGAGAATAGAGGACTTGGAGAATAGAGGACTTGGAGTATAGAGGACTTGGAGTATAGAGGACTTGGAGAATAGAAGACTGTTCAATGGCTAACACCTGCTTCTCCCCCTCACACCTGCACTGCTGCTAAAAGGATTACTGATTAGATGTTTTGCGTCCGATATACTGCTGTTCATTGATTGCCATTACTATTAGTATCTATCTATTCATCCTGCTACTGGTCACTATTACTCCTGTTTAGTGTACAAAACATTAGGAACACCTCTTTCCATGACATAGACCGTGCTTCTCCACCTGCATTGCTTGCTGTTTGGGGTTTTAGGCTGGGTTTCTGTACAGCACTTTGAGATATCAGCTGATGTACGAAGGGCTATATAAATACATTTGATTTGAATTGATTTGATAGACTGACCAGGTGATTCCAGGTGAACGATATGATCCCTTATTGATGTCACCAATACACTTCAATCAAAGTAGATGAAGGGGAGGAGACAGGTTATATAAAGATTTTTTTAAGACTTGAGGATTGTGTCAGAGGGTAAATGGACAAGACAAAAGATTTAAGTGCCGTATGTTGCCGTATGTTGCCGTATGTTGCCGTATGTTGCCGTATGGTTTTTGTAACACTGACAGTGTTTCTATTACCTTTTATTTTTGATCCTGTGGCTCTGTGGGCTTAGTTGCTGTGAGCGCTGCTGTCGGTCCCGAGATCCCTCCAGATTCCTCAGAGGGGGACGTGGCTACTCTTCACAAGCAAGTAGAAAACCTTCACAAGCAAGTAGCAAACCTTCACAAGCAAGTAGCAAACCTTCACAAGCAAGTAGCAAACCTTCACAAGCTACTGGGGAATCAACATCCACTGACTTTTTCGTGTTCTTCCACCCCAGTAGCCAGACGCCTCTATAGTTTGGTGGAAGTGTCGCCTCCGTTTTGGCTCTGCACAGCCGACTGGCCGGTGCCCAGCAGGGTTCCACCCCCGAAGGGGTCTCCCTTCGGCGGTGTTGAGATGTTGAGCCCGGACCTGACACAGAATCAGAAACAGCTTTGGATCCATGGATCCAGAAGTTCCAGTTCTTCTTTGGTGGCTTCCCATTAATGATCAGATCCGGAAGGTATCTGCGTCTTCTTCCTCTGTTCTGTCTCCCTCTCCGGTGGCTTCTATCTCGGGTTCAGATCCTTGGAGCTCCTAGCCTCACCAGACCGTGAGGCTGCCTGAGAGACCGGCCCATTTAACATCGCCATCTGTCATCATAAGCAGCTCTATGGTGAGAAACATCTTGGTTCTCCAGGCATAAACTCTGTTCTACCCAGGATAACGAGTACAGGACATCACAAGGCTGCTTCCGACTGTTCTACCACAGATGCCGGGAGCTGACACTGTCGTAGTCCGTGTGGGGTCAAACAACATCAGGAGGGCTAGCTCGGAACATCTGAAATTTCAGGTCCAGCATCATCGTTGGGCCGCGGGTGTGAAAGATTCAGCAGACCGCTGGCATTACACATCTGGCTAAAAGACTACTGTAGCTCTGCTGGAGTCACGTTTATTGATAACTTTGACACCTTCTGGAAACAGAAGGTCCTCTACAGGAATGACGGAGTCCATCCAAAATCATCTTGGCTCCTGGACTCTGTCCAAGCATTTCAAGGCTATGTTGAAACAATGACTTATCAATGACCCAAGACCAGCTCAGCTAATCCCTACCATTGTGACAATGAGTCGTCATAATGCTGCATTAATGTACATTGCTATACTAGGAGCGTTGGCAGACTGTCACGACCGTCGATTAAATAACTCGACCAAGGCGCAGCGTGAGTAGAGTTCCACATATTTATTACAGTGGAACCTCAAAACAACAATGAATTAACAAAACGTGCAGTACGTAGCGCACATAGGCACTTAACAAAACAATAACCCACAATGCAGGTGGGAAAAAGGGTGATCCCCAATTAGAGGCAACGATATACAGCTGCTTCCAATTGGGAACCATACTCACACACCAACATAGAACTATAATAACTAGGAAACCCCCTAGTCACGCTCTGACCTATTAAACCATAGAGAACCCCCAGGGCTCAGTGAGTCAGGGCGTGTGACACAGACCGTGTAAGTAACTTCATTTATGTCCCTCTAATTGCCCTGAATACCTTGGTTAATCCTACAGCTATTGGATGCAGTAATCATGTGCATATGAACCAGAGTTATACTGTTAACACTGAGGCTGTGTGTCCTAGTAGGAAGACCACTGAGGTGGTGTGTCCTATTCGGAAGACCACTGTTAACACTGAGGCGGTGTGTCCTAGTAGGAAGACCACTGTTAACACTGAGGCGGTGTGTCCTAGTAGGAAGACCACTGTTAACACTGAGGTGGTGTGTCCTAGTAGGAAGACCACTGTTAACACTAAGGAGGTGTGTCCTAGTAGGAAGACCACTGTTAACACTGAGGTGGTGTGTCCTAGTAGGAAGACCACTGTTAACACTGAAGTGGTGTGTCCTAGTAGGAAGACCACTGTTAACACTGAGGTGGTGTGCCCTATAGGAAGACCACTGAGGCGGTGTGTCCCAGTAGGAAGACCACTGAGGCGGTGTGTCCCAGTAGGAAGACCACTGAGGTGGTGTGTCCCAGTAGGAAGACCACTGAGGCGGTGTGTCCCAGTAGGAAGACCACTGTTAACACTGAGGTGGTGTGTCCTAGTAGGAAGACCACTGAGGCGGTGTGTCCCAGTAGGAAGACCACTGAGGCGGTGTGTCCCAGTAGGAAGACCACTGAGGCGGTGTGTCCCAGTAGGAAGACCACTGAGGAGGTGTGTCCCAGTAGGAAGACCACTGAGGAGGTGTGTCCTAGTAGGAAGACCACTGAGGAGGTGTGTCCTAGTAGGAAGACCACTGTTAACACTGAGGTGGTGTGTCCCAGTAGGAAGACCACTGAGGCGATGTGTCCCAGTAGGAAGACCACTGAGGCGGTGTGTCCCAGTAGGAAGACCACTGAGGCGGTGTGTCCTAGTAGGAAGACCACTGAGGCGGTGTGTCCTAGTAGGAAGACCACTGAGGCGGTGTGTCCTAGTAGGAAGACCACTGAGGTGGTGTGTCCCAGTAGGAAGACCACTGAGGAGGTGTGTCCTAGTAGGAAGACCACTGAGGCGGTGTGTCCCAGTAGGAAGACCACTGAGGTGGTGTGTCCCAGTAGGAAGACCACTGAGGTGGTGTGTCCCAGTAGGAAGACCACTGAGGCGGTGTGTCCTAGTAGGAAGACCACTGAGGCGGTGTGTCCCAGTAGGAAGACCACTGAGGCGGTGTGTCCCAGTAGGAAGACCACTGAGGCGGTGTGTCCCAGTAGGAAGACCACTGAGGCGGTGTGTCCCAGTAGGAAGACCACTGAGGCGGTGGTGTGTCCCAGTAGGAAGACCACTGTTAACACTGAGGTTGTGTGTCCTAGTAGGAAGACCACTGAGGCGGTGTGTCCCAGTAGGAAGACCACTGAGGCGATGTGTCCCAGTAGGAAGACCACTGAGGCGGTGTGTCCCAGTAGGAAGATCACTGAGGTGGTGTGTCCCAGTAGGAAGACCACTGAGGAGGTGTGTCCCAGTAGGAAGACCACTGTTAACACTGAGGCGGTGTGTCCCAGTAGGAAGACCACTGAGGTGGTGTGTCCCAGTAGGAAGACCACTGAGGCGGTGTGTCCCAGTAGGAAGACCACTGAGGCGGTGTGTCCCAGTAGGAAGACCACTGAGGCGATGTGTCCTAGTAGGAAGACCACTGAGGCGGTGTGTCCCAGTAGGAAGACCACTGAGGCGGTGTGTCCCAGTAGGAAGACCACTGAGGCGGTGTGTCCCAGTAGGAAGACCACTGAGGAGGTGTGTCCCAGTAGGAAGACCACTGAGGAGGTGTGTCCTAGTAGGAAGACCACTGAGGAGGTGTGTCCCAGTAGGAAGACCACTGTTAACACTGAGGCGGTGTGTCCCAGTAGGAAGACCACTGAGGCGGTGTGTCCTAGTAGGAAGACCACTGAGGCGGTGTGTCCCAGTAGGAAGACCACTGTTAACACTGAGGCGGTGTGTCCCAGTAGGAAGACCACTGAGGAGGTGTGTCCCAGTAGGAAGACCACTGAGGAGGTGTGTCCCAGTAGGAAGACCACTGAGGCGATGTGTCCCAGTAGGAAGACCACTGAGGAGGTGTGTCCCAGTAGGAAGACCACTGAGGCGGTGTGTCCCAGTAGGAAGACCACTGAGGCGATGTGTCCCAGTAGGAAGACCACTGAGGCGATGTGTCCCAGTAGGAAGACCACTGTTAACACTGAGGAGGTGTGTCCCAGTAGGAAGACCACTGAGGCGATGTGTCCCAGTAGGAAGACCACTGAGGCGATGTGTCCCAGTAGGAAGACCACTGTTAACACTGAGGAGGTGTGTCCCAGTAGGAAGACCACTGAGGCGATGTGTCCCAGTAGGAAGACCACTGAGGCGATGTGTCCCAGTAGGAAGACCACTGTTAACACTGAGGAGGTGTGTCCCAGTAGGAAGACCACTGAGGCGATGTGTCCCAGTAGGAAGACCACTGTTAACACTGAGGAGGTGTGTCCCAGTAGGAAGACCACTGAGGCGGTGTGTCCCAGTAGGAAGACCACTGAGGCGGTGTGTCCCAGTAGGAAGACCACTGAGGAGGTGTGTCCCAGTAGGAAGACCACTGAGGAGGTGTGTCCCAGTAGGAAGACCACTGAGGAGGTGTGTCCCAGTAGGAAGACCACTGAGGCGGTGTGTCCCAGTAGGAAGACCACTGAGGCGGTGTGTCCCAGTAGGAAGACCACTGAGGTGGTGTGTCCCAGTAGGAAGACCACTGAGGCGGTGTGTCCCAGTAGGAAGACCACTGAGGAGGTGTGTCCCAGTAGGAAGACCACTGAGGAGGTGTGTCCCAGTAGGAAGACCACTGAGGCGATGTGTCCCAGTAGGAAGACCACTGAGGCGGTGTGTCCCAGTAGGAAGACCACTGAGGAGGTGTGTCCCAGTAGGAAGACCACTGAGGAGGTGTGTCCCAGTAGGAAGACCACTGAGGCGATGTGTCCTAGTAGGAAGACCACTGAGGCGGTGTGTCCTAGTAGGAAGACCACTGAGGAGGTGTGTCCCAGTAGGAAGACCACTGAGGAGGTGTGTCCTAGTAGGAAGACCACTGAGGAGGTGTGTCCCAGTAGGAAGACCACTCTGTGCAGCTCACCCTGCACTATCAAGTCTACTTCTGATAAGCTTCCCAGTAAAGCAGTAAAAACAAGCAAGACAGAAAGGTGCTAAAAATAGCCAATATTAACATACTGAGAAACCAGGTCCATGAATTCATTAACTTGCTTGTAAAACAGATGACATTCATATTGTGCTATCTCTGAAACTCGCTTAGATAATAGCTTTGATGATACAGAGGAAGCAATACATGGTTATAACATCTACAGAAGAGACAGAAACGCCCCCGTTGGCGGTGTTGCGGACTATATAAAGAACCAGCTTCCTGTAAAGCTTAGAGAGGATCTCATGTTAAATACTGTTGAAGTAATAATGGCTACAGGTTCATCTGCCTCACCTAAAGCCCATTCTGGTGGGAAGCTGCTATAGACCACCAAGTGCTAACAGTCAGTATCTGGATAATGTGGAGGAAATGCTTGATAATGTATGTGATATCAACAGAGAGGTATATTTTCTGGGTGATTTAAATACTGACTGGCTATCATCAAGCTGCCCACACAAGAACTATAACCAGAGCCTGCAACCTGGTTCAGGTTATCAGTCAACCTACCAGGGTCGTTACAAACAGCACAGGAATGACATCATCAACATGTATGGATCACATCTTTACTAATGCTGCAGAAATGTGCTTTAAAGTAGTATCCAGATCCATAGGATGTAGTGATCACTATATAGTAGCCATGTCTAGGAAAACCACAGTTCCAGAGGCTGGGCCTAATATAGTGTATAAGAGGTCAGGCTGGGCCTAATATAGTGTATAAGAGGTCAGGCTGGGCCTAATATAGTGTATAAGAGGTCAGGCTGGGCCTAATATAGTGTATAAGAGGTCAGGCTGGGCCTAATATAGTGTATAAGAGGTCAGGCTGGGCCTAATATAGTGTATAAGAGGTCAGGCTGGGCCTAATATAGTGTATAAGAGGTCAGGCTGGGCCTAATATAGTGTATAAGAGGTCAGGCTGGGCCTAATATAGTGTATAAGAGGTCAGGCTGGGCCTAATATAGTGTATAAGAGGTCAGGCTGGGCCTAATATAGTGTATAAGAGGACAGGCTGGACCTAGTATAGTGTATAAGAGGTCAGTCTGGGCCTAATATAGTGTATAAGAGGACAGGCTGGACCTAGTATAGTGTATAAGAGGTCAGGCTGGGCCTAATATAGTGTATAAGAGGACAGGCTGGGCCTAATATAGTGTATAAGAGGTCAGGCTGGGCCTAATATAGTGTATAAGAGGTCAGGCTGGGCCTAATATAGTGTATAAGAGGACAGGCTGGGCCTAATATAGTGTATAAGAGGTCCGGCTGGGCCTAATATAGTGTATAAGAGGTCAGGCTGGGCCTAATATAGTGTATAAGAGGACAGGCTGGGCCTAATATAGTGTATAAGAGGTCAGGCTGGGCCTAATATAGTGTATAAGAGGTCAGGCTGGGCCTAATATAGTGTATAAGAGGTCAGGCTGGGCCTAATTTAGTGTATAAGAGGTCAGGCTGGGCCTAATATAGTGTATAAGAGGTCAGGCTGGGCCTAATATAGTGTATAAGAGGTCAGGCTGGGCCTAATATAGTGTATAAGAGGTCAGGCTGGGCCTAATATAGTGTATAAGAGGTCAGGCTGGGCCTAATATAGTGTATAAGAGGTCAGGCTGGGCCTAATATAGTGTATAAGAGGTCAGGCTGGGCCTAATATAGTGTATAAGAGGTCAGGCTGGGCCTAATATAGTGTATAAGAGGTCAGGCTGGGCCTAATATAGTGTATAAGAGGTCAGGCTGGGCCTAATATAGTATATAAGAGGTCAGGCTGGACCTAATATAGTGTATAAGAGGTCAGGCTGGGCCTAATATAGTGTATAAGAGGTCAGGCTGGGCCTAATATAGTGTATAAGAGGTCAGGCTGGGCCTAATATAGTGTATAAGAGGTCAGGCTGGGCCTAATATAGTGTATAAGAGGTCAGGCTGGGCCTAATATAGTGTATAAGAGGTCAGGCTGGGCCTAATATAGTGTATAAGAGGTCAGGCTGGGCCTAATATAGTGTATAAGAGGTCAGGCTGGGCCTAATATAGTGTATAAGAGGTCAGGCTGGGCCTAATATAGTGTATAAGAGGTCAGGCTGGGCCTAATATAGTGTATAAGAGGTCAGGCTGGGCCTAATATAGTGTATAAGAGGTCAGGCTGGGCCTAATATAGTGTATAAGAGGTCAGGCTGGGCCTAATATAGTATATAAGAGGTCAGGCTGGACCTAATATAGTGTATAAGAGGTCAGGTTGGGCCTAATATAGTGTATAAGAGGACAGGCTGGGCCTAATATAGTGTATAAGAGGACAGGCTGGGCCTAATATAGTGTATAAGAGGTCAGGTTGGGCCTAATATAGTGTATAAGAGGTCAGGCTGGGCCTAATATAGTGTATAAGAGGTCAGGCTGGGCCTAATATAGTGTATAAGAGGTCAGGCTGGGCCTAATATAGTGTATAAGAGGTCAGGCTGGGCCTAATATAGTGTATAAGAGGTCAGGCTGGGCCTAATATAGTGTATAAGAGGTCAGGCTGGACCTAATATAGTGTATAAGAGGTCAGGCTGGGCCTAATATAGTGTATAAGAGGTCAGGCTGGACCTAATATAGTGTATAAGAGGTCAGGCTGGGCCTAATATAGTGTATAAGAGGTCAGGCTGGGCCTAATATAGTGTATAAGAGGTCAGGCTGGGCCTAATATAGTGTATAAGAGGTCAGGCTGGGCCTAATATAGTGTATAAGAGGTCAGGCTGGGCCTAATATAGTGTATAAGAGGTCAGGCTGGGCCTAATATAGTATATAAGAGGTCAGGCTGGACCTAATATAGTGTATAAGAGGTCAGGCTGGGCCTAATATAGTGTATAAGAGGTCAGGCTGGGCCTAATATAGTGTATAAGAGGTCAGGCTGGGCCTAATATAGTGTATAAGAGGTCAGGCTGGGCCTAATATAGTGTATAAGAGGTCAGGCTGGGCCTAATATAGTGTATAAGAGGTCAGGCTGGGCCTAATATAGTGTATAAGAGGTCAGGCTGGGCCTAATATAGTGTATAAGAGGTCAGGCTGGGCCTAATATAGTGTATAAGAGGTCAGGCTGGGCCTAATATAGTGTATAAGAGGTCAGGCTGGGCCTAATATAGTGTATAAGAGGTCAGGCTGGGCCTAATATAGTGTATAAGAGGTCAGGCTGGGCCTAATATAGTATATAAGAGGTCAGGCTGCTGGTCTGTGGTGTGTAATGAGGAGCAACCAGACGCTGCTGGTCTGTGGTGTGTAATGAGGAGCAACCAGACGCTGCTGGTCTGTGGTGAGTAATGAGGAGCAACCAGACGCTGCTGGTCTGTGGTGTGTAATGAGGAGCAACCAGACGCTGCTGGTCTGTGGTGTGTAATGAGGAGAAACCAGACGCTGCTGGTCTGTAGTGTGTAATGAGGAGCAACCAGACGCTGCTGGTCTGTGGTGTGTAATGAGGAGCAACCAGACGCTGTTGGTCTGTGGTGTGTAATGAGGAGCAACCAGACGCTGCTGGTCTGTGGTGTGTAATGAGGAGCAACCAGACGCTGTTGGTCTGTGGTGTGTAATGAGGAGCAACCAGACGCTGCTGGTCTGTGGTATGTAATGAGGAGCAACCAGACGCTGCTGGTCTGTGGTGTGTAATGAGGAGCAACCAGACGCTGCTGGTCTGTGGTGTGTAATGAGGAGCAACCAGACGCTGCTGGTATGTGGTGTGTAATGAGGAGCAACCAGACGCTGCTGGTCTGTGGTGTGTAATGAGGAGCAACCAGACGCTGCTGGTCTGTGGTGTGTAATGAGGAGCAACCAGACGCTGCTGGTCTGTGGTGTGTAATGAGGAGCAACCAGACGCTGCTGGTCTGTGGTGTGTAATGAGGAGCAACCAGACGCTGCTGGTCTGTGGTGTGTAATGAGGAGCAACCAGACGCTGCTGGTCTGTGGTGTGTAATGAGGAGCAACCAGACGCTGCTGGTCTGTGGTGTGTAATGAGGAGCAACCAGACGCTGCTGGTCTGTGGTGTGTAATGAGGAGCAACCAGACGCTGCTGGTCTGTGGTGTGTAATGAGGAGCAACCAGACGCTGCTGGTCTGTGGTGTGTAATGAGGAGCAACCAGACGCTGCTGGTCTGTGGTGTGTAATGAGGAGCAACCAGACGCTGCTGGTCTGTGGTGTGTAATGAGGAGCAACCAGACGCTGCTGGTCTGTGGTTTGTAATGAGGAGCAACCAGACGCTGCTGGTCTGTGGTGTGTAATGAGGAGCAAACAGACGCTGCTGGTCTGTGGTGTGTAATGAGGAGCAAACAGACGCTGCTGGTCTGTGGTGTGTAATGAGGAGCAACCAGACGCTGCTGGTCTGTGGTGTGTAATGAGGAGCAACCAGACGCTGCTGGTCTGTGGTGTGTAATGAGGAGCAACCAGACGCTGCTGGTCTGTGGTGTGTAATGAGGAGCAACCAGACGCTGCTGGTCTGTGGTGTGTAATGAGGAGCAACCAGACGCTGCTGGTCTGTGGTGTGTAATGAGGAGCAACCAGACGCTGCTGGTCTGTGGTGTGTAATGAGGAGCAACCAGACGCTGCTGGTCTGTGGTGTGTAATGAGGAGCAACCAGACGCTGCTGGTCTGTGGTGTGTAATGAGGAGCAACCAGATGCTTCTGGTCTGTGTTGTGTAATGAGGAGCAACCAGACGCTGCTGGTCTGTGGTGTGTAATGAGGAGCAACCAGACGCTGCTGGTCTGTGGTGTGTAATGAGGAGCAACCAGACGCTGCTGGTCTGTGGTGTGTAATGAGGAGCAACCAGACGCTGCTGGTCTGTGGTGTGTAATGAGGAGCAACCAGACGCTGCTGGTCTGTGGTGTGTAATGAGGAGCAACCAGACGCTGCTGGTATGTGGTGTGTCATGAGGAGCAACCAGACGCTGCTGGTCTGTGGTGTGTAATGAGGAGCAACCAGACGCTGCTGGTCTGTGGTGTGTAATGAGGAGCAACCAGATGTTGCTGGTCTGTGGTGTGTAATGAGGAGCAACAAGATGCTCCTGGTCTGTGGTGTGTAATGAGGAGCAACCAGACGCTGAACTTGACACATTTATGAAATTGCTTATTCCAGTTACTAATAAGCACCCATCCCCGTTAAGAAAATTACTGGAAAAACTGTTAAATCCCCTTGGATTGATGAGGAGGTGAAAAACTGTTAAATCCCCTTGGATTGATGAGGAGGTGAAAAACTGTTAAATCCCCTTGGATTGATGAGGGAGTGAAAAACTTAAATCCTCTTGGATTGATGAGGAAGTGAAAAACTGTTCAATCCCCTTGGATTGATGTGGAAGTGAAAAATTGTATGGTTGAGAGAGATGAGGCAAAAGGTAAATGAGTCTGGCAGCACAACCGATTGGTAACCGTACTGCAAATTAAGAAATCATGTGACTAAACTAAATAAAAGATAAACTATACTATGCATCAAAGATAAATTATATTAAGAATGATGATAAAAAGCACCTTAAATGAATATTTTTGGGGAAAAAAGGCAAATTGGCTCTATCATTCATGGAGTCAGATGGCTCATTTATCACAAAACCCACTGATATTGCCAACACAATTAATATTTTTTTCATTGGCAAGATCAACAAACTTAGGGATGACATGCCAGAAACAAACTCTGACACTAGACATCCAAGTATATCTGACCAAAATATAAAAGACGAGCATTGTACTTTCGAATTCCGTAAAGTCAGTGTGAAAAAATGACAAGCCACCGGGGTCTTACAATCTGGATGGAAAACTACTCAGGATAATGGAGGACGCTATTGCCACATCTTCAATTTTTTATTTAATTTTTTTATTTTACCTTTATTTAACCAGGTAGGCAAGTTGAGAACAAGTTCTCATTTACAATTGCGACCTGGCCAAGATAAAGCAAAGCAGTTCGACAGATAAAACGACACAGAGTTACACATGGAGTAAAAACAAACATACAGTCAATAATGCAGTATAAACAAGTCTATATACAATGTGAGCAAATGAGGTGAGAAGGGAGGTAAAGGCAAAAAAGGCCATGATGGCAAAGTAAATACAATATAGCAAGTAAAATACTGGAATGGTAGTTTTGCAATGGAAGAATGTGCAAAGTAGAAATAAAAATAATGGGGTGCAAAGGAGCAAAATAAATAAATTAATTAATTAAAATTAAATACAGTTGGGAAAGAGGTAGTTGTTTGGGCTAAATTATAGGTGGGCTATGTACAGGTGCAGTAATCTGTGAGCTGCTCTGACAGTTGGTGCTTAAAGCTAGTGAGGGAGATACATTTAAACCTACTAGGCCTAATTTAAGCCCTCAAGCCTGAAGGGAAGCTAAAGTCATTCAGCTACCCAAGAACAGTAAAGCCCCCTTTACTGGCTCAAATAGCCGACCAATCAGTCTGTTACCAACCCTTAGTAAACTTCTGGAAAAAAATGGTGTTTGACCAGATACAATGCTATTTCACAGTAAACAAATTGACGACAGACTTTCAGCACGCATATAGGGAAGGACACTCAACAAGCACGGCACTTACACAAATGACTGATGATTGGCTGAGAGAAATTGATGATAAAATGATTGTGGGGGGCTGTCTTATTAGACTTCAGTGCAGATTTTGACATGATCTATCATAGTTGCTGCTGCTAGAAAAACGTATGTGTTAAGGCTTTACACCCCCTGCTATAATGTGGATAAAGAGTTACTTGTCTAACAGAACACAGAGGTTGTTCTTTAATGGAAGCCCATCAAAAATAATTAAGTTAGAATCAGGCATTCCCCAGGGTAGCTGTTTAGGCCCCTTGATTTTTCCAATTTTTACTAACAACATGCCACTGACTTTGAGTAAAGCCAGAGTTTTTATGTATTTCTATGTATGTGGATGACTCAACACTATACACGTCAGCTACTACAGCGACTGAAATGACTGCAACTCTAAACAAAGAGCTGCAGTTAGTTTCAGAGTGGGTGCCAAGGAATAAGTTAGCCCTAAATATTTCTAAAACTAAAAGCATTGTATTTGGAACAAAACACTCACTAAACCCTAAACCTCAACAACATCTCGTAATGAATAATGTGGAAATTGAGCAAGTTGAGGTGACTAAACTGCTTGGAGTAACCCTGGATTATAAACTGTCATGGTCAAAACATATTGATACAACAGTAGCTAAGATGGGGAGAAGTCTGTCCATAATAAAGCACTGCTCTGCCCTCTTAAAACACTATCAACAAGGCAGGTCCTACAGGCCCTAGTTTCTACCTTCTTAACAACACTATCAACAAGGCAGGTCCTACAGGCCCTGGTTTTGTCTCACCTGGACTACTGTTCAGTTGTGTGGTCAGGTGCCACAAAGAGGGACTTGGGAAAATTGCAGTTGGGTCAGAGCAGAGCAGCATGGCTGGCCCTTAAAAGTACACGGAGAGCCAACATTAATGACATGCATGTCAATCTCTCATGGCTCAAAGTGGAAGAGAGATTGACTTCCTCATTACTTGTTTTTGTCAGGGGTGTTGACAAAATTAATGTTCCGAACTGTCTGTTTAAAATACTGGCGCACAGCTGGGACAACCATTAATACCCCACAAGACATGCCAAGTCCAGAACAGACTATGGGAGGCACACAGTACTACATAGAGCCATGACTACATGGAATTCTATTCCACATCAGGTAACTACAGTAGAATCATATTTAAAAAGCTGGTAAAAATACACCTTATGGAACAGCGGGGACTGTGAAGTAACAAACTTTTTTTTTTTATCCAAGATGGCATAGCAGTAGGACGTGTGTGTTTGTCTTTGTCTTATCCAGTGTCCTATCCCGTGTAAATAGACAGTCTTTTTCGTATATATCTTAATCTCACTTTCTATCTACGAGCTAAATATACTTTCCTGCAACCCGCCTCACCCAATGTGGTACGGTTCTGCTATTTTTATTATTTTTAAATAAAGGTGATCTGGTCTACCTGGTTAAATAAAGGTGATCTGGTCTACCTGGTTAAATAAAGGTGGTCTGGTCTACCTGGTTAAATAAAGGTGATCTGGTCTACCTGGTTAAATAAAGGTGGTCTGGTCTACCTGGTTAAATAAAGGTGGTCTGGCCTACCTGGTTAAATAAAGGTGATATTAAATAACTAATTAAATGAAACACATTGGCACAGATACAGTGGGGCAAAAAAAGTATTTAGTCAGCCACCAATTGTGCAAGTTCTCCCACTTAAAAAGATGAGCGAGGACTGTAATTTTCATCATAGGTACACTTCAACTATGACAGACAAAATGAGAAAAAAAATCCAGAAAATCACAATGTAGGATTTTTAATGAATTTATTTGCAAATTATGGTGGAAAATAAGTATTTGGTCAAGAACAAAAGTTTATCAATACTTTGTTATATACCCGTTGTTGGCAATGACAGAGGTCAAACGTTTTCTGTAAGTCTTCACAAGGTGAAGGTGACACTGTTGCTGGTATTTTGGCCCATTCCTCCATGCGGATCTCCTCTAGAGCAGTGATTCTCCCAATCTTCTTCTGGATCATCCAAATGCTCTCTAGCAAACTTCAGATGGGCCTGGACATGTACTGGCTTAGGCAGGGGGACATGTCTGGCACTAAAGGATTTGAGTCCCTGGCGGCGTAGTGTGTTACTGATGGTAGGCTTTGTTACTTTGGTCCCAGCTCTCTGCAGGTCATTCACTAGGTCCCCCCGTGTGGATCTGGGATTTTTGCTCACCGTTCTTCTGATCATTTTAACCCGGAGATTATCAGTGGTCTTGTGTGTCTTCCATTTCCTAATAATTGCTCCCACAGTTGATTTCTTCAAACCAAGCTGCTTACCTATTGCAGATTCAGTCTTCCCAGCCTGGTGCAGGTCTACAATTTTGTTTCTGGTGTCCTTTGACAGCTCTTTGGTCTTGGCCATAGTGGAGTTTGGAGTGTGACTGTTTGAGGTTGTGGACAGGTGTCTTTTATACTGACCACAAGTTCAAACAGGTGCCATTAATACAGGTAACGAGTGGAGGACAGAGGAGCCTCTTAAAGA
The DNA here is from genome assembly GCF_002021735.2 of Oncorhynchus kisutch. Classification (NCBI taxonomy): domain Eukaryota; kingdom Metazoa; phylum Chordata; class Actinopteri; order Salmoniformes; family Salmonidae; genus Oncorhynchus; species Oncorhynchus kisutch. The sequence goes on from NW_022261980.1 coordinate 15,986,101, forward strand.
AGAAGTTACAGGTCTGTGAGAGCCAGAAATCTTGCTTGTTTGTAGGTGACCAAATACTTATTTTCCACCATAATTTGCAAATAAATTCATAAAAAACACTATGTGATTTTTTGGATTTTGTTTCTCATTTTGTCTGTCATAGTTGAAGTGTACCGATGATGAAAATTACAGGCCTCTCTCATCTTTTTAAGTGGGAGAACTTGCACTTTTTCTTGAACTTTTTTGCCCCACTGTACATGCCTACAAACACATGATAACATACACACACAGACGTACAAATGGATTTTGCGTTGTAGATATGTGGTCGTGGAGAATGGGATCTGAGGGCACACACTTAGTGTGTTGTGAATTCTGCAATGAACATATTGCAATATTTTTACAATTGTATAACTGCCTTAATTTTGCCAAATTATTATTATTATTAATAATAATAATTATAATAATAATTATAATTATTATGGATGGGGATCCATAATAAATAAATAAAGTATGGTAGTAGGTGCACCGGTTTGAGTGTGTCAAGAAAGGCAACAGCGCTGTGTTTTTCAAACTCAACAGTTTCTCATGTGTGTATTAGCTAAGTTAAATTGATGATGAAAAGGGGGTTGTTTTTGTTGGACTTCAGTGCAGCTTTTGACATTATGGATCACAGTCTGCTGCTGGAAAAACGTGTGTTTTATGGCTGTGTACCTTCCTATCACGCCTACACACACACACACACACACACAGACACAGACACAGACACACACACACACACACACACACACACACACACATACACATACACACACACACACACACACACCGTATGCTGCTGTCATTCTGCCTACTATTATAATGATTTATATAATGAATCCAGGAATATGGCTGTCATTTCTATGGTCATCTATCTGGACAATGATAACATAGAGTCTGACCAAATTATGCAAGATTTTAGTTCTGGGTTAAAAACAACAGTATTTTAGTTCTGGGTTAAAAACAACAGTATTTTAGTTCTGGGTTAAAAACAACAGTATTTTAGTTCTGGGTTAAAAACAACAGTATTTTAGTTCTGGGTTAAAAACAACAGTATTTTAGTTCTGGGTTAAAAACAACAGTATTTTAGTTCTGGGTTAAAAACAATAGTATTTTAGTTCTGGGTTAAAAACAACTGTATTTTAGTTCTGGGTTAAGTGACAGTATATTAGTTCTGGGTTAAACAACAGTATTTGAGTTCTGGGTTAAGTGACAGTATTTTAGTTCTGGGTTAAGTGACAGTGTTTTAGTTCTGGGTTAAGTGACAGTGTTTTAGTTCTGGGTTAAGTGACATTATTTTAGTTCTGGGTTAAGTGACAGTGTTTTAGTTCTGGGTTAAACAACAGTATTTTAGTTCTGGGTTAAGTGACAGTGCTTTAGTTCTGGGTTAAACAACAGTATTTTAGTTCTGGGTTAAGTGACAGTGTTTTAGTTCTGGGTTAAACAACAGTATTTTAGTTCTGGGTTAAACAACAGTATTTTAGTTCTGGGTTAAGTGACAGTGCTTTAGTTCTGGGTTAAACAACAGTATTTTAGTTCTGGGTTAAGTGACAGTGTTTTAGTTCTGGGTTAAACAACAGTATTTTAGTTCTGGGTCAAGTGACAGCATGTGTATGGTAACAAATATCAACCAAAGTAGTTTGTTGAAGTAGTTCAGTCTGTAGTAAACCATATTAAGGACTATAAAGGACTGTCAGAAACTCTAGGCCTCTGAACCCAACCCCCCACGGGGTAAAAACAAAACGGTCACGCAGCCGGGTACAAAGAGCACTGACACACGCGCAGGTTTTCCGGAGCGCAGTGGTGCCGCACGTTCGCACTTTGTTCTCGCTCACAGCATTTATTGCCGCGCATGGCTGAAAAACATTAGCATTATAGCCCAATAAATGTAATCATTGTGTCATTTTCCAACCTCACTAGCGTGTTCCAACCTCACTAATGTACACTCTAACCTGTGCGTAAAAAGGGAAGCGTTTGACAGTTTCTCTACTACAGATGAAAAGTTGTCTTACCTTCGCATAGCAGCATATGATCAAGCCCAACGGTAACAGATAGCCAATGACTAAAATAGTGACTTTGTAGGTGTGTTTGGAAGCGCTTGCGTACCACGCTTCCCAGCAGAACGAACTGTTCGGCGCTTCGGGGTGGTCAGTAAGTATCTGGTGTTGCGCCACTGGTATAGAGAATATGAACGATAGTGCCCAAATCACACAGACCCCTATGAGGGCATTCCTCCTGTTGCGAATGCAGGGGGACTTTTTGGAGTGTACAACAGCTATGTACCTGTCCACTGACATGGCAACAAGCGTGAAGATGCTCACCAGCATACACACCATCACTAAATAGTGAACACATTTACATAAAAAGGCTCCAAATATCCACTCAGGTAGGGAGTATATAGTAGCCTGGAACGGGACACAAAATAGCAAAAACAATAGATCCGCTATACTTAAATTGAGGATGAAAATGTTTGTCGTACTTCTGTTGCGCCGGGCCTTGATTTTCCCTATTACTATCATCACTAGAGAGTTCCCGACGACACCCAGGAAAAATATACATCCAAAAATCACCGGAACAATCACCGCCTCCGGACCACCGTGGTCTTCTTCACCGGCACACGCCGTCAGGTTACCGGTGTTTAATAACTCGGTCCAGACGTAGCCCGTTCCGTTGCCCGGCAGCAGCATGGTTTTCTCTCTCACACCGCCGCGGCGTCCTCGTCCAGACGTTCCAGGAGTGTAAGAAATAACAGCGTTGCTATCTCCGGAGAAAGTGGTGATTTTGTCCAGTGCCTCGCATGGTATACAATCTGGTCTATGTATCACACTCAGTCCAGTAACACTGCTGTGTCAAGTTCCAGATGTCTTGGGTTTAGGCTACTTTTACGCATCGTTTGGAGGAAATGGTGATGCGTTTATCCACTTGTGAGAAAAGCGGCCTACAACAAGTGAAAGGAGGCTTGGTCTCCCGATGCGCGTCTTCGACGGAACACACTAACGATAGCCTGGCTATGACAGATACAGTATAACCCAGGCGGTCATGAAGCGGTCAAATGAAACCATGTGTTGTCCAAAACATCTCGGAGCTCCTTATAGTAACATGAACACGGAGACCTTTCAGCGCTGGTTCCTTCTGCTGTAAAAAAACGTACTAAAACCTTAATGGTATAATTAAGCAATAAGAAATGAGTGGGTGTGGTATATGGCCAATATACCACGGCTATGGACTGTTCATAAGCACTACGCAACGCGGGGTGCCTGAACACAGCCCTTAGCCGTAGTATATTGGCCATATACCACAAACCCGTGAAGGTGCCTTATTGCTATTGTAAACAGGTTGCCTACAGGTGGACAACCTCTACTGTGGAGTACGTCTGGAGATCATTATACCATGGAGCTGAAAGGGGTTGAGTGAAACACTGTGAGGTGTGAAGACTGGAAAGAAAAACAACAACCTATTTATACCAGTTCCTCCCGGCTGCAGCGGTCTCTGATTTCTATCATGGTTTTTATGTTATATGATGTTTAATTTCATTGTCTGACATATATATTTATATAATCATTGACAATAACAAGTGTTATTAATATTTGTGCTAACTCGAATCTTGAATATTTGACAGAGAGAAATCCTTGGATAAAATACTACGTGGCAAGACGAAAGTATCACTTGGTTGGATATCCAAGCCAAAAACAAATCACTGCCTCCAGGATAGTTTTGTTCTTCCATGAACCCCTGCATGTCACGTGTGCTCCCTCTCCGGTCTCTCTAGGTCACCAGGCTGCTCGTTATGGAGCACACCATCGTTACGCGTGTCAGTGCATTACGACACTCACCTGGACTCCATAACCTCCCCGATTGCCTGCCCTATATATGTCTCTCCCTTTGGTTCCTTCCCTATATATGTCCCTCCCTTTGGTTCCTGCCCTATATATGTCCCTCCCTTTGGTTCCTGCCCTATATATGTCCCTCCCTTTGGTTCCTTCCCTATATATGTCCCTCTCTTTGGTTCCTTCCCTATATATGTCTCTCCCTTTGGTTCCTTCCCTATATATGTCTCTCCCTTTGGTTCCTTCCCTATATATGTCCCTCCCTTTGGTTCCTGCCCTATATATGTCCCTCCCTTTGGTTCCTTCCCTATATATGTCCCTCTCTTTGGTTCCTTCCCTATATATGTCTCTCCCTTTGGTTCCTTCCCTATATATGTCTCTCCCTTTGGTTCCTTCCCTATATATGTCTCTCCCTTTGGTTCCTTCCCTATATATGTCTCTCCCTTTGGTTCCTTCCCTATATATGTCTCTCCCTTTGGTTCGTTCCCTATATATGTCTCTCCCTTTGGTTCCTTCCCTATACATGTCCTTTCCTTTGGTTCCTTCCCTATATATGTCTCTCCCTTTGGTTCCTTCCCTATATATGTCACTCCCTTTGGTTCCTTCCCTATATATGTCCCTCTCTTTGGTTCCTTCCCTATATATGCCTCTCCCTTTGGTTCCTTCCCTATATATGTCCTTTCCTTTGGTTCCTTCCCTATATATGTCTCTCCCTTTGGTTCCTTCCCTATATATGTCACTCCCTTTGGTTCCTTCCCTATATATGTCTCTCCCTTTGGTTCCTTCCCTATATATGTCCTTTCCTTTGGTTCCTTCCCTATATATGTCTCTCCCTTTGGTTCCTCCCCTATATATGTCTCTCCCTTTGGTTCCTTCCCTATATATGTCACTCCCTTTGGTACCTTCCCTATATATGTCACTCCCTTTGGTTCCTTCCCTATATATGTCTCTCCCTTTGGTTCCTTCCCTATATATATGTCTCTCCCTTTGGTTCCTCCCCTATATATGTCTCTCCCTTTGGTTCCTTCCCTATATATGTCACTCCCTTTGGTTCCTTCCCTATATATGTTCTCCCTTTGGTTCCTTCCCTATATATGTCACTGCCTTTGGTTCCTTCCCTATATATGTCTCTCCCTTTGGTTCCTTCCCTATATATGTCTCTCCCTTTGGTTCCTTCCCTATATATGTCTCTCCCTTTGGTTCCTTCCCTATATATGTCTCTCCCTTTGGTTCCTTCCCTATATATGTCCCTCCCTTTGGTTCCTTCCCTATATATGTCTCTCCCTTTGGTTCCTTCCCTGTATATGTCTCTCCCCTTGGTTCCTTCCCTATATATGTCTCTCCCTTTGGTTCCTTAGAGCCTCTAGTCCTGCTCACTATACCTTATCCAACCTATTAGTTCCACCACCCACACATGCAATGACATCTCCTGGTTTCAATGATGTTTCTAGAGACATTATCTCTCTCTTCATCACTCAATACCTAGGTTTACCTCCACTGTATTCACATCCTACCATACCTTTGTCTGTACATTATACCTTGATGCTATTTTATTGCCCCCAGAAACCTCCTTTTACTCTCTGTTCCAGACGTTCTAGACGACCAATTCTTATTGCTTTTAGCCGTACCCTTATTCTACTCCTACTCTGTTCCTCTGGCGATGTAGAGGTGAATCCAGGCCCTGCAGTGCCTAGCTCCACTCCTATTCCCCAGGCGCTATCTTTTGATGACTTCTGTACCCGTAATAGCCTTGGTTTCAAGCATGTTAACATTAGAAGCCTCCTGCCTAGGTTTGTTCTATTCACTGCTTTAGCACACTCTGCCAACCCGGATGTTCTAGCTGTGTCTGAATCCTGGCTTAGGAAGACCACCAAAAATGCAGAAATTTTAATCCCAAACTACAACATTTTCAGACAAGATAGAACTGCCAAAGGGGGCGGTGTTGCAATCTACTACAAAGATAGCCTGCAGAGTTCTGTCCTACTATCCAGGTCTGTACCCAAACAATTTGAACTTCTATTTTTAAAAATCCACCTCTTTAAAAACAAGTCTCTCACCGTTGCCGCCTGCTATAGACCCCCCTCTGCCCCCAGCTGTGCTCTGGACATCATATGTGAACTGATTGCCCCCCATCTATCTTCAGAGCTCCTGCTGCTAGGCGACCTAAACTGGAACATGCTTAACACCCCAGCCATCCTACAATCTAAACTTGATGCCCTCAATCTCACACAAATTATCAATGAACCTACCAGGTACCTCCCCAAAGCCTTAAACACGGGCACCCTCATAGATATCATCCTAACCAACTTGCCCTCTAAATACACCTCTGCTGTCTTCAACCAAGATCTCAGCGATCACTGCCTCATGGCCTGCATCCGTAATGGGTCAGCGGTCAAACGACCTCCACTCATCACTGTCAAACGCTCCCTGAAACACTTCAGCGAGCAGGCCTTTCTAATCGACCTGGCCGGGGTATCCTGGAATGATATTGATCTCATCCCGTCAGTAGAGGATGCCTGGATATTTCTTTTAAATGCCTTCCTAACCATCTTAAATAAACATGCCCCATTCAAGAAATTTAGAACCAGGAACAGATATAGCCCTTAGTTCTACCCAGACCTGACTGCCCTTAACCAACACAAAAACATCCTATGGCGTTCTGCATTAGCATCGAACAGCCCCCGTGATATGCAGCTGTTCAGGGAAGCTAGAAACCATTATACACAGGCAGTTAGAAAAGCCAAGGCTAGCTTTTTCAAGCAGAAATTTGCTTCCTGCAACACTAACTCAAAAAGGTTCTGGGACACTGTAAAGTCCATGGAGAATAAGAACATCTCCTCCCAGCTGCCCACTGCACTGAATATAGGAAACACTGTCACCACTGATAAATCCACCATAATTGAGAATTTCAATAAGCATTTTTCTACGGCTGGCCATGGTTTCCACCTGGCTACTCCTACCTTGGTCAACAGCACTGCATCCCCCACAGCAACTCGCCCAAGCATTCCCCATTTCTCCTTCTCCCAAATCTGTTCAGCTGATGTTCTGAAAGAGCTGCAAAATCTGGACCCCTACAAATCAGCCGGGCTAGACAATCTGGACCCTTTCTTTCTAAAATTATCTGCCGAAATTGTTGCCACCCCTATTACTAGCCTGTTCAACCTCTCTTTCGTGTCATCTGAGATTCCCAAAGATTGGAAAGCAGCTGCGGTCATCCCCCTCTTCAAAGGGAGGGGCCACTCTTGACCCAAACTGCTACAGACCTATATCTATCCTACCATGCCTTTCTAAGGTCTTCGAAAGCCAAGTCAACAAACAGATTTCCGACCATTTCGAATCTCACCATACCTTCTCTGCTATGCAATCTGGTTTCAGAGCTGGTCATGGGTGCACCTCAGCCACGCTCAAGATCCTAAACGATATCTTAACCGCCATCGATAAGAAACATTACTGTGCAGCCGTATTCATTGATCTGGCCAAGGCTTTCGACTCTGTCAATCACCACATCCTCATCGGCAGACTCGACAGCCTTGGTTTCTCAAATGATTGCCTCGCCTGGTTCACCAACTACTTCTCTGATAGAGTTCAGTGTGTCAAATCGGAGGGTCTGCTGTCCGGACCTCTGGCAGTCTCTATGGGGGTGCCACGGGGTTCAATTCTTGGACCCACTCTCTTCTCTGTATACATCAATGAGGTCGCTCTTGCTGCTGGTGAGTCTCTGATCCACCTCTACACAGACGACACCATTCTGTATACTTCTGGCCCTTCTTTGGACACTGTGTTAACAACCCTCCAGGCAAGCTTCAATGCCATACAACTCTCATTCCGTGGCCAACAATTGTTCTTAAATACAAGTACAACTAAATGCATGCTCTTCAACCGATCGCTACCTGCACCTGCCCGCCTGTCCAACATCACTACTCTGGACGGCTCTGACTTAGTAATTGTAATTGTAATTACTTCACCACTACGGCCTATTTATTGCCTTACCTCCCTAATCTTACCTCATTTGCACACACTGTATATAGACTTTTCTATTGTGTTATTGGGGTTAGGGCTGAGCCTGGAGCTGGGGTTAGGGCTGAGCCTGGAGCTGGGGTTAGGGCTGAGACTGGAGCTGGGGTTAGGGCTGAGCCTGGAGCTGGGGTTAGGGCTGAGCCTGGAGCTGGGGTTAGGGCTGAGCCTGGAGCTGGGGTTAGGGCTGAGACTGGAGCTGGGGTTAGGGCTGAGACTGGAGCTGGGGTTAGGGCTGAGCCTGGAGCTGGGGTTAGGGCTGAGCCTGGAGCTGGGGTTAGGGCTGAGCCTGGAGCTGGGGTTAGGGCTGAGCCTGGAGCTGGGGTTAGGGCTGAGCCTGGGGTTAGGGCTGAGCCTGGGGTTAGGGCTGAGCCTGGAGCTGGGGTTAGGGCTGAGCCTGGAGCTGGGGTTAGGGCTGAGCCTGGAGCTGGGGTTAGGGCTGAGACTGGAGCTGGGGCTGAGGGTGAGGATGGAGCTGGGGTTAGGGCTGAGCCTGGAGCTGGGGTTAGGGCTGAGCCTGGAGCTGGGGTTAGGGCTGAGCCTGGAGCTGGGGTTAGGGCTGAGACTGGAGCTGGGGCTGAGGGTGAGGATGGAGCTGGGGTTAGGGCTGAGACTGGAGCTGGGGTTAGGGCTGAGCCTGGAGCTGGGGTTAGGGCTGAGACTGGAGCTGGGGTTAGGGCTGAGCCTGGAGCTGGGGTTAGGGCTGAGACTGGAGCTGGGGTTAGGGCTGAGCCTGGAGCTGGGGTTAGGGCTGAGACTGGAGCTGGGGTTAGGGCTGAGACTGGAGCTGGTTTGTGAGATCAGACATAATAAGGAGATTGTGTTATTGACTGTATGTTTGTTTACTCCATGTGTAACTCTGTGTTGTTGTTTACTCCATGTGTAACTCTGTGTTGTTGTTTACTCCATGTGTAACTCTGTGTTGTTGTTTACTCCATGTGTAACTCTGTGTTGTTGTTTACTCCATGTGTAACTCTGGGTAGTTGTTACTGTCGAACTGCTTTGCTTCGTCTTGACCAGGTCACAGTTGTAAATGAGAACTTGTTCTCAACTGGTCTACCTGGTTAAATAAAGGTGATCTGGTCTACCTGGTTAAATAAAGGTGATCTGGTCTACCTGGTTAAATAAAGGTGATCTGGTCTACCTGGTTAAATAAAGGTGATCTGGCCTACCTGGTTAAATAAAGGTGATCTGGCCTACCTGGTTAAATCAAGGTGATCTGGTCTACCTGGTTAAATCAAGGTGATCTGGTCTACCTGGTTAAATCAAGGTGATCTGGTCTACCTGGTTAAATCAAGGTGATCTGGTCTACCTGGTTAAATAAAGATGAAATAAAAATCTGTTGTGTTTGTTGATTAAAACACTCACCTCCTGAACTTGCTTCCTGACTCTCAACGCATATCGTTACACAGCAGGATTCAATTAGGGGATTAATCAATAATTAATCTCTTCCTTAAGTTTGAAACAAATTATCTACCACACTTGCTTTGGCAATGTTAACATATGTTTCCCATGCCAATAAAGCCCCTTGAATTGAATTGAAAGATAGAGACAGGCAGATACACAGAGAGAGAGAGAGAGATAGCGACACACACACACACACACACACACACACACACACACACACACACACACACACACACACACACACACACACACACACACACACACACACACACACACAGAGTCACAGAGAGAGAGAGTTAGTACAGTTAGTAGAGGGCCTAAACTCATCAACCTATCAGTTAGCATGTGGAACATTCAGGGCCTAAACTCACCAACCTATCAGTCAGCATGTGGAACATTCAGGGCCTAAACTCATCAACCTATCAGTCAGCATGTGGAAAATTCAGGGCCTAAACTCACCAACCTATCAGTCAGCATGTGGAACATTCAGGGCCTAAACTCATCAACCTATCAGTCAGCATGTGGAACATTCAGGGCCTAAACTCATCAACCTATCAGTCAGCATGTGGAACATTCAGGGCCTAAACTCATCAACCTATCAGTCAGCATGTGGAACATTCAGGGCCTGAACTCATCAACCTATCAGTTAGTAGAGGGCCTAAACTCATCAACCTATCAGTCAGCATGTGGAACATTCAGGGCCTAAACTCATCAACCTATCAGTCAGCATGTGGAACATTCAGGGCCTGAACTCATCAACCTATCAGTTAGTAGAGGGCCTAAACTCATCAACCTATCAGTCAGCATGTGGAACATTCAGGGCCTAAACTCATCAACCTATCAGTCAGCATGTGGAACATTCAGGGCCTGAACTCATCAACCTATCAGTTAGTAGAGGGCCTAAACTCATCAACCTATCAGTCAGCATGTGGAACATTCAGGGCCTAAACTCATCAACCTATCAGTCAGCATGTGGAACATTCAGGGCCTGAACTCATCAACCTATCAGTCAGCATGTGGAACATTCAGGGCCTAAACTCATCAACCTATCAGTCAGCATGTGGAACATTCAGGGCCTAAACTCATCAACCTCTAGACGGAAGAGTTTACCACTGGAGTTCAACACACATCTTAAAGATGTTGACGTCATCATTCTGCAGGAGACATGTTGTCAGGCTGACGGTGTCACTCACTGTCCCACAGGCTACTGAGAGGTCATCATTCTGCAGGAGACATGTTGTCAGGCTGACGCTGTCACTCACTGTCCCCCAGGCTACTGAGAGGTCATCATTCTGCAGGAGACATGTTGTCAGGCTGACGCTGTCACTCACTGTCCCCCAGGCTACTGAGAGGTCATCATTCTGCAGGAGACATGTTGTCAGGCTGACGCTGTCACTCACTGTCCCCCAGGCTACTGAGAGGTCACTGTCCCCCAGGCTACTGAGAGGTCACTGTCCCACAGGCTACAGAGAGGTCACTGTCCCCCAGGCTACAGAGAGGTCACTGTCCCCCAGGCTACTGAGAGGTCACTGTCCCACAGGCTACAGAGAGGTCACTGTGCCGTCACAGAAACACAGCTCTGTCAATAGAGGCAGAGACTCTGGAGGACTGATGATCATTTGGCACAAATCCCAACTACAATATCTAATTGATCCCCTCAAAATTGGCAAATATCACATTTGGTTAAAACTGAAAAAAATAACTTGTACTGACAGGAAAAGATGTGTTCCTTTGCGCAATATATATCCCCCCCCTCATATTACTCAGAGGAGATCCCCCCCCCCCAGAATCCCCATATTACTCAGAGGAGATCTTTCCCACCCTTGAGGAAGAGACGTGTCATTTCCAGGCCCAGGGAAATGGCTCATCTGTGGGGACACAAATGTGCGCACACGAACACTATCTGATCTAACGACCACACGAGGGGACAGCTTTATTACAGGCCATAGTGTCACTGTCTTCATCTCCCCCATAGAAACAACAGTGACAGCACTGTCAACAACAACAGAAGGGATCTGTTGCAGCTCTGTAGAAGCCTGGGTCTGTACTTTGTCAATGGTAGGTTACGGGGGGGACTCTTTGGGGAGATTCACCTACTGCTCACCTCTTGGCCACAGCACAGTAGACTGACTATATGATTACAGACATTGACCCCTTCTCTCTCAGCTCAATCACTGTCAAGCCACTAACACCTCTGTCTGATCACAGCCAAGTTACGTTGTTCCTCAAAAGAACAGACATGGAAACAACCAGACATTCACAGCCCAGTGAGCTGTACAACATCAGACATTCACAGCCCAGTCAGTTGTACAACATCAGACATTCACAGCCCAGTCAGCTGTACAACATCACACATTCACAGCCCAGTCAGCTGTCCAACATCAGACATTCACAGCCCAGTCAGCTGTACAACATCAGACATTCACAGCCCAGTAAGCTGTACAACATCAGACATTCACAGCCCAGTCAGCTGTACAACATCAGACATTCACAGCCCAGTCAGCTGTACAACATCAGACATTCACAGCCCAGTCAGCTGTACAACATCAGACATTCACAGCCCAGTCAGCTGTACAACATCAGACATTCACAGCCCAGTCAGCTGTACAACATCACAGCCCAGTCAGCTGTACAACATCAGACATTCACAGCCCAGTCAGCTGTACAACATCAGACATTCACAGCCCAGTCAGCTGTACAACATCAGACATTCACAGCCCAGTCAGCTGTACAACATCAGACATTCACAGCCCAGTCAGCTGTACAACATCAGACATTCACAGCCCAGTCAGCTGTACAACATCAGACATTCACAGCCCAGTAAGCTGTACAACATCAGACATTCACAGCCCAGTAAGCTGTACAACATCAGACATTCACAGCCCAGTAAGCTGCACAACATCAGACATTCACAGCCCAGTCAGCTGCACAACATCAGCCATTCACAGCCCAGTAAGCTGTACAACACCAGACATTCACAGCCCAGTAAGCTGTACAACATCAGACATTCACAGCCCAGTAAGCTGTACAACATCAGACATTCACAGCCCAGTAAGCTGTACAACACCAGACATTCACAGCCCAGTAAGCTGTACAACACCAGACATTCACAGCCCAGTCAGCTGTACAACATCACACATTCATACAGATGGGCCCAAAACAGCACAGAAGAATACCAGAAAGCAACCTGGAAACAAGATATCCAAACACTCTTTCTGGATACCACATTCACTCACAGTGAAGAAGGCATCATTCTAGCAGTACAAAACATCAACTATATATTCAGGCAAACGGCAAATGAAGCACAATTGAAATTGATAAAAAACAAAACAAAAAAGACCTCAGATGACAAATGGTTTGATGCAGATTGTAAAATTATAAGCAAAAAACTAAGAACACTTTCCAACCAAAAGCACAGAGACCCAAATAATGGTGAATTACACCTTCATTACTGTGAGGCTTTAAAACTCTATAACCGTAACACTCAGAACCAAACTAATTCACAGAACAACAGCAAGCATCTGACACTAATTGAGGAGTCCATGAACACAAACTACTTCTGGAAAAATTGTGTGGAAAAGAAATCGAAACAAAAGGAATTAGCGATACGAAATGGTGACATATGGAGAACCCATATTAAAACACTCTACAACACCGTTCACATTGACACAGAACAACGCCAAATTCATGGATTATTTTTCTAATCCAAATTGAATGGATTAGAAAAAGCTATAAAGGACAATCAAATCAACTGGACTCCCCAATTACTGACCAGGAGCTCTAAAAGACACTAAACTATTACTGACCAGGAGCTCTATAAGACACTAAACTATTACTGACCAGGAGCTCTATAAGACACTAAACTATTACTGACCAGGAGCTCTATAAGACACTAAACTATTACTGACCAGGAGCTCTATAAGAAACTAAACTATTACTGACCAGGAGCTCTATAAGACACTAAACTATTACTGACCAGGAGCTCTATAAGAAACTAAACTATTACTGACCAGGAGCTCTATAAGAAACTAAACTATTACTGACGAGGAGCTCTATAAGACACTAAACTATTACTGACCAGGAGCTCTATAAGAAACTAAACTATTACTGACCAGGAGCTCTATAAGAAACTAAACTATTACTGACCAGGAGCTCTATAAGAAACTAAACTATTACTGACCAGGAGCTCTATAAGAAACTAAACTATTACTGACCAGGAGCTCTATAAGAAACTAAACTATTACTGACCAGGAGCTCTATAAGAAACTAAACTATTACTGACCAGGAGCTCTATAAGACACTAAACTATTACTGACCAGGAGCTCTATAAGAAACTAAACTATTACTGACCAGGAGCTCTATAAGAAACTAAACTATTACTGACCAGGAGCTCTATAAGAAACTAAACTATTACTGACCAGGAGCTCTATAAGAAACTAAACTATTACTGACCAGGAGCTCTATAAGAAACTAAACTATTACTGACCAGGAGCTCTATAAGACACTAAACTATTACTGACCAGGAGCTCTATAAGACACTAAACTATTACTGACCAGGAGCTCTATAAGACACTAAACTATTACTGACCAGGAGCTCTATAAGAAACTAAACTATTACTGACCAGGAGCTCTATAAGACACTAAACTATTACTGACCAGGAGCTCTATAAGAAACTAAACTATTACTGACCAGGAGCTCTATAAGACACTAAACTATTACTGACCAGGAGCTCTATAAGAAAACTAAACTATTACTGACCAGGAGCTCTATAGACACTAACTATTACTGACCAGGAGCTCTATAAGACACTAAACTATTACTGACCAGAGCTCTATAAGAAACTAAACTATTACTGACGAGGAGCTCTATAAGACACTAAACTATTACTGACCAGGAGCTCTATAAGAAACTAAACTATTACTGACCAGGAGCTCTATAAGAAACTAAACTATTATGACCAGGAGTTCTATAAGAAACTAAACTATTACTGACCAGGAGCTCTATAAGACACTACACTATTACTGACCAGGAGCTCTATAAGAAACTAAACTATTACTGACCAGGAGCTCTATAAGACACTAAACTATTACTGACCAGGAGCTCTATAAGAACCTAAACTATTACTGACCAGGAGCTCTGTAAGAAAACTAAACTATTACTGACCAGGAGCTCTATAAGAAACTAAACTATTACTGACCAGGAGCTCTATAAGAAACTAAACTATTACTGACCAGGAGCTCTATAAGAAACTAAACTATTACTGACCAGGAGCTCTATAAGAAACTAAACTATTACTGACCAGGAGCTCTATAAGAAACTAAACTATTACTGACCAGGAGCTCTATAAGACACTAAACTATTACTGACCAGGAGCTCTATAAGAAACTAAACTATTACTGACCAGGAGCTCTATAAGAAACTAAACTATTACTGACCAGGAGCTCTATAAGAAACTAAACTATTACTGACCAGGAGTTCTATAAGAAAACTAAACTATTACTGACCAGGAGCTCTGTAAGAAACTTCAGGCCCTGAAATGTAAAAAAGCATGCGGACCTGATGGCATCCTAACTGAGATGCTCAAACTCACTAGTGCAACATTTCAATGAGCTATATTAAAACTATTTAATTTAATCTCGAGGGTAGATTATTTCCCTGACATCTGGAATCAAGGACTCATAACCCCAATCTTTAAAAACGGAGACAAATTTGACCCTAACAATTCCAGAGGCATTTGTGTGAACAGTAACCTGGGGAAGGTTTTCCAGAGGCATTTGTGTGAACAGTAACCTGGGGAAGGTTTTCTGTAGTATTATAAATGTAAGAGTTCTAAACTTCCTTATTAATAAGCACAATGTCTTGAGTAAAAGCCTCACACGACTGATCATATTTACACCCTACACACCCTGATAGATAAACATGTCCACCAAAATAATACCAAAATATACGCTTGCTTTATCGACTTCCAAAAAGCATTTGATTCTATTTGGCATACAGGACTGACCTACGACCTATGCCTGCTGTCACCCACAGCACATGGCCGACAGCAGAGCCTGGACCTGCTAGAGCAGTACTGCCAGACCTGGACCCTGGCAGTAAACCCCCACAGCACATGGCCGACAGCAGAGCCTGGACCTGCTAGAGCAGTACTGCCAGACCTGGGCCCTGGCAGTAAACCCCCACAGCACATGGCCGACAGCAGAGCCTGGACCTGCTAGAGCAGTACTGCCAGACCTGGGCCCTGGCAGTACACCCCCACAGCACCTGGCCTACAGCAGAGCCTGGACCTGCTAGAGCAGTACTGCCAGACCTGGGCCCTGGCAGTAAACCCCCACAGCACATGGCCTACAGCAGAACCTGGACCTCCTAGAGCAGTACTGCCAGACCTGGGCCCTGGCAGTAAAACCCCCACAGCACATGGCCTACAGCAGAACCTGGACCTCCTAGAGCAGTACTGCCAGACCTGGGCCCTGGCAGTAAACCCCCACAGCACATGGCCTACAGCAGAACCTGGACCTGCTAGAGCAGTACTGCCAGACCTGGACCCTGGCAGTAAACCCCCACAGCACATGGCCGACAGCAGAGCCTGGACCTGCTAGAGCAGTACTGCCAGACCTGGGCCCTGGCAGTAAACCCCCACAGCACATGGCCGACAGCAGAGCCTGGACCTGCTAGAGCAGTACTGCCAGACCTAGGCCCTGGCAGTAAACCCCCACAGCACATGGCCGACAGCAGAGCCTGGACCTGCTAGAGCAGTACTGCCAGACCTGGGCCCTGGCAGTAAACCCCCACAGCACATGGCCGACAGCAGAGCCTGGACCTGCTAGAGCAGTACTGCCAGACCTGGGCCCTGGCAGTACACCCCCACAGCACCTGGCCTACAGCAGAGCCTGGACCTGCTAGAGCAGTACTGCCAGACCTGGGCCCTGGCAGTAAACCCCCACAGCACATGGCCTACAGCAGAACCTGGACCTCCTAGAGCAGTACTGCCAGACCTGGGCCCTGGCAGTAAAACCCCCACAGCACATGGCCTACAGCAGAACCTGGACCTCCTAGAGCAGTACTGCCAGACCTGGGCCCTGGCAGTAAACCCCCACAGCACATGGCCTACAGCAGAACCTGGACCTCCTAGAGCAGTACTGCCAGACCTGGGCCCTGGCAGTAGTACCCCAAAAATACTAAAATAATGATTTTCCAGACAATATCCAGATCTCAGGGAATTAGACCAAAGTTCTCAATTGGTAGAAAATATATAGAGTACTGCACACACTACAATTACTGAGGTTTAAAAATAAGCTCAACTGGACACCTTAATGAGGCAGTGAATGACCTGAGAGAGAAAGCACGCAGGGCATTCTACACCATTAAAAACCTAATTCAAATAATACCTTTTGAAATACCTATTCAAATTTGGCTGAAACTAATTGAACATGTCATTGAACCAACTTTATGGCACTTTATGGCAGTGAGGTGTGGGGTCCACTTGCAAAACAAGATTTCCCCCAATAGGACAAACACCCCATTGAAACCCTGCATGCAGAGTTCTGTAAGATTCTCCTACATGTCCAGAGGAAAACTACAAACAATGCATACAGGGCAGAATTAGGACAATATCCACTAATAATAAAAACTAAAAAAAGAGCAATTCAGTTTTGGAAACATCTCAAATACAGTGACCCCCCCTCTCATATTATTACCAAGCCCTGTAATGCCAAGAGCTGAGCAAAGAAAAGAGTCCCCTCATCCAGCTGGTCCTGGGGCTGAGTTCACTAACCTGTTCTACTAACACACTGAAGCCTCAGTCCCCTCATCCAGCTGGTCCTGAGTTCACAAACCTGTTCTACTAACACACTGAAGCCTCAGTCCCCTCATCCAGCTGGTCCTGAGTTCACAAACCTGTTCTACTAACACACTGAAGCCTCAGTCCCCTCATCCAGCTGGTCCTGGGTCCTGGGGTCCATAAGCACAAACACAAAGCAAAATGCAGTGCTATGGTGACCTTGGTTACTGATCAAAACCTTAGAAAAAGGTTTCAAAACACTTATTCAAGGTTTCAAAGATCCCTCTGATGAGGATAGGCTAGAGACAGAGAGAGAAAGAGAGAGAGAGAGACAGAGAGACAGAGAGAGAAAGAGAGAGAGAGAGAGAGAGACAGAGAGAGAGAGAGAGAGAGAGAGAGAGAGAGAGAGAGAGAGAGAAACAGAGAGAGAGAGAGAGAGAGAGAGAGAGAGAGAGAGAGAAGAGAGAGAGAGAGAGAGAGAGAGAGAGAGAGAAGAGAGAAGGAGAAGGGAGAGAGACAGAGAGGAGAGAGAAAAGAGAGAAGGAGAGAGAGACAGAGAGAGAGAGAAAAGAGTGAGAAGAGAGAGAGAAGGAGAGAGAAGAGAGAGGAGAGCAAGAGAGAAGGAGAGAGAGACAGAGAGAAGAGAGAAAGAGTGAAGAAAGAGAGAGAGAAAAGGAGAGAGAGAGACAGAGAGAGAAGAGTAGAGAGAGAGAGAGAGAGGAGAGAGAGAGAGATAGAGCAGAAGGAAGAGAGAGACAGAGTGAGAAAAGAGAGAGAGACGAGAAGGAGAGATGAGAGAGACAGAGAAAAGCAGAGAGAGAGAGAGAAAGAGAAAGAGAGAGACAGAGAAAGAGAGAAAGAGAGAGAGAGAGA